>NC_091133.1:41141081-41441081 GCF_040183065.1 Periplaneta americana
AGGAAAGTATTGTCTGGTTTCTTCTCCTTTCGTGGTGTTTCTCCATTCATTTTCCCATTTTGCTATACTTTCCTCTCGCAATATTTTCTGGATGGTACTTTTTGGGACCTTTTTGTAGCACTCCAACCCTTCTAGTACGGTTGCCCTTTTTGCCAGTTTGTCGGCCATTTCATTCCCTTGTATCCCTATGTGAGCCTTAACCCATCCTATATCTATTGTCCAGTTTTGTTTGCTTAGTATTCTGAATTTCTCCCTAATTGATTCTATTAATTGATTATGGTTTTTAGTGTTCCGTAGTGAATCTAGTGTAACTTTACTGTCTGTGTATATTGCTGCATTTTTAGGGCTGTTCAACATTAGATCTATTGTCTCAATTTTTTCCATTGCCTTCAGGATTGCTAGCTGCTCTGCCTGATTGTTGGAACAATGTTTGTCTAATTTGTACTGTAGCTGATGTACTATTTCACTGTGGATGAATATTGCTATTCCAGAGCCTACCCCTTGTTCTGTTCTGCTTCCATCCGTATATACTTCAACAGTGTAATTCTTCTTTGGGTTTGCCTCCTGTATTGTAGGAAAGTCCGCTGGGTGAGGCCATTTCTTGTAATTTAATGGAATATCCACTTGCCATTCTGAGCTTTGTTTCATTATTTTGTACTCGTCAGCGATTTCTCGTAGTTTGTAAATGATGGGTGTCAGTCCTGTCAATACGCAGAGAGCTTCAGTGGAAGTGGTGCGAAATGCTTTAGCTATTTTTATATTTATTAATCTTTGCACTCTTATGTACTTCGTGCAGTTGTATTTCCTGTTAAGTGCTTCTATCCACACCGGTGCTGCATAGGATAACAATGGTAGGATTGCACCTTTGTATATCGTTTTTAGAGCTTGATGTTGAAGACCCCAGTTCAGCTTGGCTGATTTGGATAATGCATGTATTAATTTAGTAGTTTTCTCCGTAACGTGCTGTATGTGGTCATTGAAGTTGAAGTTCTGATCAATAATTATTCCTAAATATTTTATTCTTTCCACTTGCTCTATTGCTTTGTTGTTGAGGTAAATATTTATGTTTCTTCCGTCTTTGCGTTTTCTGTTGATCAGCAGAGCTTTTGTCTTTTGTTCATTGAACCTGATTTTGTTGTTCTTGGCCCAGTACTCGATTTTTTTTAGTTCTACATTAGCATAATTTTCCGCCTCCAGAGTGCTTGTACCTTTTGTTATTACTAGTAGATCATCGGCAAATGCTACCACTTTTGTGTGTCTTGTGTAATTTAAATTGAGTAGCGAATTGTACTGTAAATTCCAAAATCCAGGTCCACTGCAGGATCCTTGGGGGCAGCCCTTGCTTACTTTTCTCTCAATTTTAATGTTGTTAACTGCCAAGACTGCAGTTCGCTGACTGAAGTAGTTTCTTGTAAGATTATACAAATTGCTTGGACAGTTGAAATCTCTCAGGCTCTTCAGTATACTAGGCCACCAGGCTGCATCGAAGGCTCCCTGTACATCGAGACTTATCAACACCACACTCTGGCTGCTTCTTAAGTTTTCTTCAACGTAGCCTTTGACTGCCATTGCTGCATCTGTAGTACTTTTTTGTGGTGTAAAGCCATATTGACTATCGTTAACTAAATTTTTTGTGTACACATGATGAGATATTCTACTGATTAAAAGTTTCTCTAGCACTTTCCCTGCTGTGTTCAATAAACTGATCGGGCGATATTTTCTGACCTCTGAGATTTTTTCGTTTCCTGGCTTCACTATAGGTATTAATGTAGCTCTCTTCCATTGCTCAGGGAAATTACCAATTCTTAGACAGCTGTTATAAATGGCAGTCATATATTTCGGAAAGCTTTCAAAGACTTTAAGTAAGATCTTACTAGTGATTCCATCTTCTCCAGGTGTTTTCCTTGGATCCATTCTTTCTAAGATGTCTTTTACTTCTCCCTGTGTGAATTCTCGGTCGTTCTGAGTTGCTATGTAATTGAGGTTTTCTGTTCTTACAAGTTTGTGATATTCATTGTCCTCAATTTCCTTGTCTTCTGGAACGAAGTAATCCAGCATATAGTTCATTGTCTCTTTAAGATCTTGTGTAGCTGTGCCGTCGGGTTTCGTTAGAGTAGTGTGTGTGTGTGTGTGTGCGTGTGTGCGTGTGCGTGTGCGTGTGCGTGTGCGCGTGCGTGTGCGCGTGCGTGCGTGTGTCGAGAGAGATGGAAAGAGGGAGAGAGAAAGAGAGCCAAGGCCGAGCAGTTCACTACTAGTCTTACGGTCACATCCCTCAGTAGAGGTGAAAAATCATCCAAAAAATACAGGGGTAACGTATAATCAACACGATGATTCCATCCTGTCGTTGTAACTCGCTTATTAAATCGGATTTCGCAATTCACTGAATTTCCTACAGTTTATCATGATGCTGGGTATGTACCAGTCCCATACACTAACCGAAATTTCACAAGAAAGTTTCTTTCCCCATCCACCCTTCTCAACGGCCGTTGCCCTCTTCGTCAATTGTGTCATACTTCAATTAACTCGCCAAAGATACATTTGGTCAGTCTCCAAAATTGAGGCAACTCATTCTGTCTATGGTTTTCGCGATCAGCTTTAAAAGAAATGGACCACGGATCTACATCCTCTTCCCCTCAATATCCTTTCCAAGCAAAAATCTTCGGTATAGGAGTCTTGACTTTAGCTTCACACATTACTCCTGTTACACGAGCGAGTTTATTCGTCTTCACTCGTACTGCGGAAAGACTCGGATCATTCAACGTGCAGCTTGTTCCTTTCGGCTTTTATTCTCCCGAAGCTTCTGTCATACTTCTCTCTTCTCCTTCCTCCCTTTGTGTGGTAGCTATTAGGCTACGTCCATTTTCGGCTTTACCCTTCAAAATGTTCCAGAGTTCCTTCAGTGGAATAGCGAAACTCGGAGTCAGATAAGTGGCAAACAAGTTTGGAGCTCACATATTCTGTTTTTCTCAGCCTCGATCTCCCTTGCAAAGATGCAAGGATGCAAGTGTTTCTCCTCCCACTTCGCTCTCATTCTTCATTCAACCCCCCGCAATGATTACTGGAACTAGCTCTCAGTCTATTTCGTTATTCCAAGGCATGCGTAATGTGCATTCTTCTCGTCAATAAGTTAAAAAAATTAGATTTTCTCATCAGTAAGTTAAAATAGCCTATAAGATTTTCATATCAGTAAATCATTAAATAATATTTTCCTTCAATTAAAATAAACTATATCACTTTTGAAACAGTAGAAACTTACAGCATACTGATTGAACGAATTCAAGCCTAGTTCGGGCTTTTGTCTGGTACTTAATAACCATGGTACTTAAAAATTCTTACTTCTCGTTTACTTTTCTTCTGTTCTTCGATGGTGAGCTCCGCAAAAGTATGTGTCACATCGAATTTCTTTTGAGATTTCTATCAGAAGATATGAGTATATATTGAGATGAGGAGATGAAAGCATTCCGTTCACTTTTGAATGGAATCCTTCGCAACAGTTCGTAGTCCTTGATAATGATGACGTAAATTCGGCCCAAATCGAAGGTGGAAATGTAAATGCAGAAAGGATGTAGCTGCCTCTCATATAAACCATCAGGTCTTCCACCCGATCGTCATGTGGAAATAAAAAACGAAGCAATCTTCCACCTCATCAGGGGACAGGCAAGAAAGACCGAAAAGTTATTTTAGAAATTCACTGAGGTGAGAATCTCTGTACATTTTAGCTAGACCAAGGTTTTGTATTTTTCTGAACTGAGCTTGTCCAGATGAAATCTACATCCCTTTAGAATAGCAGATGGGGAAAATAATTTTAGCAACAGAGTAGATGGCCATTTCAAAATCTGAATCGGCCTATATGACTTTTGGTGATAAAATCAAGTCATGTTTTTGACATTGCTCTGCTAAACACGTGATTTACAGTGCTTGTCTGGCAAAAGGAAGAAAGTCAAAGGTACATATGTATTATTAATCATACCGTGAACTTAGGCGAACTTTTGAAGGTTCCATCTAGATATATTACTTTTGCTTTGCACATCTCCATCAAATAAGTTTGGGATGAGGAAACACTACGTTACTTTCAGAATCGTTCATCAGAAGAAAGTCTTCGCGATTATTTGTTTTAACTTCCATTGAATTAAGTCCGTCTTGTAAATCCTGTCGGTTTTGGGGTAGTCTTGGTAAATGTCTTGATCTAGCATTAGCATTTTGAACATTTCTCGTAACTAACAGAACATATTGTTTAGTTAAAGTTTGCAAGCCTGAATTCTGCAATTTAAATGAATCAATTTCGATGGCCTAACCGATACGTCTTCCACTGCTTTCCTTTCAACTGCACTATTCAATCTCTGTCTGGCTAATACTGCAGTTGGTGGTCTTTCGTTGTTATGGGAATTTCTTTTTTCTAAAACTTGCTCTTTAAGGAAGAAAATGAACCGTAAGGCGGAAATACGAAATAAGTTACAATAACTATTACTGTGCACATGTGCAGAAAAATACTTACTATTGACAACTTTCACCCAGGATTTGCATGTTTTACGCAGCATCACCACTTCCCCACATCGTCCGCAAGAACTTTGTTTCCTTAACTTGAATCCATCTTCTACCACAAGTAACTTGCCACGTTCACTCAATGCAGATTCCATTTGTAGAAGCAAATTGAGCAGAATCAATAACGTTAAGAAAATTCTGCTCTTCACACACAAACTGGTGCAATGTGAATAATGTTACGATGTGACGTCATCAAGATTGCCAACTTAAATCTAGTACTATGGCTTTTCCCTCCTGAAACAACTTCTAACTTGATCGATAGATAGATAGACAACTTAAATGTAGTACTATGGCTTTCCCCTCTCGAAAGGGCCGATAAAAGGCCGCAATGTACGTACTTTGCCTTTTCATTGCGGCCGCAATTTACGCTTTGCCGGTTGTTTACGTGCTAATGGGGCCGCGATATACGTGAAATCTCCCCACCACCATTACTATCACCATCGCAAGGATCACTATGATCAGTTGTTCACAATATTCTGGTTGTATATTTTCACATTCACACAAATCTGGTTTTGAAAACCGTTCAACAGGTTTGGATATTTTTTTGTACCGTAGCTAGCTATATACGGCTATAGGCCTATAGCCGGCTTTGTATATCGTAATATCTTTCTAATACAATTGCTGTTTAATGATGTATGATAATTTTGAGGAAGTTAATTAAAATTAGTATGCATTTCTGGTCCATAGAAACTTAATAATATATGACGATCGTAATTTTTTTTAATTTGTTATTTTACCACATATTAAATTTAGTAATCAATTAGTAATATGGACAGTATTTTATGATTACTCGGTTATAACTGAGTGCATGTGTGCATTGAATAATTTATTGAAGATAGAATTCTCGGAAAGTAACAGCCAGCGATCCAATTAACCAATCATTGCCTATATTGTTCTTTGTTACATCTGACAGCTTTTCTACATGTTCGTCTGGCAATTAACGACTTTGATATCCTTAAAAATAACAAGTTTGTGTCTTCAAATGTTTTCAGTCTCATATACTCGACTATATAATATGAAATTATAACAAAGGTAAAATCTGCTATTGACAAGTTTGCTGATGTAATCATATTGTATGTACAAAAGATACGGAAAATTGCCTTGATTATATATAGTGAAATATTGCGTTTGTAGATGAGTATCTGTCGTTGAAAATTTTCTCTGCCGTGGATCTGATAGCTGTGCATCTAGCTCTCCGCAATCTCGTTTCTGTCTCAACCCTCCTTTTATATTTCTATACTTTCCTGCTTATTTAGAGTTCCTTCTTGTTTATTTCTCCAACTTCCTATTTATTTTTCTGCCTTTCTATTTATTTTTCTGCCTTTATGTTTATTTTTCTGCCTTCCTGTTTCTTTCTCTGCCTTCCTGTTTCTTTCTTTTGCCTTCTGTTTCTTTCTCTACTTTCCTGTTTATTTCTCTACCATCCTGTTTTACTTTTCTACTTTCTTGTTTATTTCTCTACTTTCCTCTTTTATTTATCTACTTTCTTGTTCATTTCTCTACCTTCCCGTTTTATTTCTCTACTTTCTTGTTTATTTCTCTACCTTCCCGTTTTATTTCTCTACTTTCTTGTTTATTTCTCTGCCTTCCCGTTTTATATCTGTATTTCCTTGTTTATTTCTCTACCTTCCTGTTTTACTTCTCTACTTGTTTATTTCTCTACCTTCCCGTTTTATTTCTCTAATTTCTTGTTTATTTCTTCACCTTCCTCTTTTATTTATCTACTTTCTTGTTCATTTCTCTACCTTCCTGTTTTACTTCTCTACTTTCTTGTTTATTTCTCTACCTTCCTGTTTTATGTCTCTACTTTCTTGTTTATTTCTCTACCTTCCCGTTTTATTTCTCTACTTTCTTGTTTATTTCTCTACTTTCCTCTTTTATTTCTCTACTTTCTTGTTTATTTCTCCACCTTCATGTTTTACTTCTCTACTTGTTTATTTCTCTATCTTCCTGTTTTATTTCTCTTTCTTCATATTTTACTTCTCTACTTTATTGTTTATTTCTCCACCTTCCTGTTGTATTTCTCTACTTGTTTATTTCTCTACCATCCTGCTTTACTTCTCTACTTTCTTGTTTATTTCTCTACTTTCCTCTTTTATTTCTCTACTTTCCTCTTTTATTTCTCTACTTTCTTGTTCACTTCTCTACCTTCCTGTTTTACTTCTCTACTTGTTTATTTCTCTACCTTCCCGTTTTATTTCTCTACTTTCTTGTTTATTTCTCTATCTTCCCGTTTTATTTCTCTACTTTCTTGTTTATTTCTCTGCCTTCCCGTTTTATATCTGTATTTTCTTGTTTATTTCTCTACCTTCCTGTTTTACTTCTCTACTTGTTTATTTCTCTACCTTCCCGTTTTATTTCTCTAATTTCTTGTTTATTTCTTCACCTTCCTGTTTTATTTCTCTACTTTCTTGTTTATTTCTCTGCAATCCTGTTTTACTTCTCTACTTTATTGTTTATTTCTCTACCATCCTGTTTTACTTCTCAACTTTCTTCTGTATTTCTCTACCATCATGTTTTACTTCTCTACTTTCTTGTTTATTTCTCTACCTTCCTGTTTTATTTCTTCGCTTTTATATTTATTGCTCTGCTTTTCTGTTTATTTTTATACTTTCCTGTTTATTTTTATACTTTCCTGTTTATTTATCTGCCTTCCTGCTTATTTCTCGGTCTTCCTGCCTGCCTCTGGCGTTCTGTCTCTTGTTACTTGCTTACTACCTCTGTGTTTACCTCTCAACGACTTTCTTTGCCTTTCTATGTTTGTCTAAATCTTCCTATAGTAGCTGTCCTTCCGTCTGCTCTTCTGCTGTGTCTGCGTAGCCTACCTTCTCTCGGTCCGCTTTTGTTTCTGTCTCTGCTTGGCTATCGTTCATCTTGATCATTGTCTATACATATCTATACGTTCCTTTTTATCATCATCATCATCATCATCATCATCATCATCATCATAAACAACACGGTTTAGGCCATAAGGCCTGTTCCGTCTCCATACGTACTGCATTCTAAATGTTAAAATTAAAATTGGTCACTCCATCTCTTCCTAGGTCGACCGATGTCTCTTCTACCTCTTGGTTGATATTGATATATTATTTGTGGAATACGGTTTTGTTTCATGCTAGAAATATGGTCATGCCATCTATTTATATATTCATGTGCTGTTGTTGTTACACTTGTCATATTTAGTTCTTCACGTATTTCTGTATTTCTTTTATGGTGGAGTAGACTATAACCTGCCAATGGTCTGAGCAATCTCATTTCCGCTGCTTCCATTCTTTTCTTTTGTTTCTCAGTCAAAGCCCAGATCTCAGATCCATAGATTAATGACGGTATGGCAAGTACTTTATACAATTTTAAAACTGTTTCCTTTCTGACTTTGTTGCAAAGTGTTCTTTTGATGGTTCCTACTAGCTGTTGGAATTTAGGAAGTTTTATTTCTACATTTCTTTTTATCTGTGTCTATAATTCTCTTTATATCTCTCAAAAGTTTCTTTCCCCTCGTTAAAATTTACTCAAAGCTGATTTTCGGACGTTTTAAATTTAATGCTATTAAACTACATATATTCACAAAATATTCGTCCAGTCGAAGCGGTCATGTGAAACAACACATCGTCTTCATGATGGATGAGTGGTCTAGACCTTCGGCTTGTCACTTAGACGGTCTTGGTTGGAGTTCCTGTTAGACCTGGGATTTTTCAATGAAAAATTTATAATAACGATTGTGACGGACAAGGTCACCGTTGGAATTTTTCTCTGGGTTTTTCCGTTTCTCCACATTAGGCAACATAGCATTCCCTGATCGCCAGCGACCAACGAGTTAGAAAGAGAAAGATATAGAGTGGTCATTGCACCGCCATGTTTGAAGAAAATTGAACGACCGTCCGCCATTAACTTATGCGCCCAAAACAAAGTAGGCGTGGCGATAAGTGACATTAGAATCGTCTTCTGTCAAAGTTTCGTTTGCATAAATCAGTTAAACTGAAGTGGAAAAACCTAGTATTTCGTCAAATACGTGCTAGGAACTTAATCTAAACTTATGTACGCTAAATTTAAAACACTTGAGCTATTTCTAGAAGGGATGCTTAAAAGAATAACCCAAGCAAAATTGTCATGTAGTATGACAAGAAGTCCTAGAAAATATACTGAAGAAAATGTTAATATTCCTAGGTTCTTTTAAATGCGACCTGCAAGATTGCCTATAAAATGAACGAGTATGATTCGGATGATTTTATTAAATTGTTTTCCCAGTCTCTACACGTTGCAAAACTATTTATTATACCATAAGATATAGAATGAAAGTAGGCCCTAACTGTAGTAAACAACCTTTACCGCCAAGCTTGTAACTTGGGTAAAACATGACCAAACACGCTTTCAGTTTTTTTTTGTTACAGTAGAGTATAATTATCGAAATGTGAATGTGAGGCCAACAGCCGACTGGTCTGTCTGAGCCTTTCAAGGGCTGTGGCACCACAGATTATTATTAGTGTATAATTAAGCACCCACGTACAGTAATGGGGTAAGTAGTTACGAAATATATTCATACTTACCCCATTATTGCACGTGGGTGCTCAATTATGTTCTTTCATGTCTTTCCAGTCAAAATACTAACACTATGACCTACCCCAGAGATTTGCGTTATTTTGGATGTGAGTGTCGAAATACAATTTTAATATTTGATTGCTATTACTGGGTTTGAAACGGAATTGTAGTGGTTTTATCCGTATTTAGTTTAAGTACATTACCAGTGACTATTTATTTTGTTTATGCCGGGAGTTGTTACACATTTATGCATGAAAAAAATGCTGCTAATTAACAAACTATGGTCTTAACTTCATAAAATTTATATGAAATATGATATATTAGTTGTCTTTTTCCTTTTGACATTGCAGTTATATGCAGCACACACAACAGGCATGTTTTTTCTTTGTTTTTTGTAGTTCTTACCTCCGTTATACAACATTGTAAGCAGACGAGAATTTTTACAAAGGTGGGCGCTTAGTTCAGATCTGCCGTGTTTCGCGGTGGCACCGCAAAGAGCGCTGTACAGGACAACATGGCCACTCTATATTCTTCTCTTTCTATCTCGTTGCCAGCGACGCACGGACGAGGCTGGTCTAGGGGACGAGTGGAGTTGTCTGCTCGAAACCTGGATACACAACGATCCTTGTTTTTTTTGTCTCTAGGAGGGCGGAGGGGAAAATCCCTGTGCACCTCGACCTGAGGTCTATTGTGCGCCCCTGGGATGAATTGCAAGTCTACCAACTCCACCTATGCCGAACCGACTTAACCGCTAACACCCTGACGACCAGTCCCGCCATCCTTTCAAATCCGTGTACCATTCCACGCCCAACAGCCCCCCCCCCACATTCCCACCTCAAACGGTCTGAGGTGTAAGCTCTCTCTTCCGTCTCCTCAACGGTCTGAGGTGTAGACCCCCTCTCCCTTCGGGAGGGAAGTGGATTTCGCTGCTGGCCATCAGCTACCATAGCTTGACATATCCACGGAGGCCGGCCGAGAGAGTCAGCGGCGATCTGAAAATCAAGTAAGACAACCAGAATGATGAGGAAAGGATGATGGAGGAAAGGAAGTGGCGAGAATGAGTGGGATTCCATACTCTTGATATTCATCCATATGAGCGAGGGAAAAGCTCCGAAAAAAATTCACCCACGCAATTCGTCCCAAGCGGGGAATCAAACACCGGCCAGCTGGGTTTGGGAACGAAGACTCTACCATGCGACCACAGCTGTGGACGATCTTTGGTATAGTCAAATGGCATGTAATGGAAACTGGGGGTAAGTGTAAAAGTTCTCTTAGAAGGACGTAACACTAAAGTTTTTCTTCTCTTCAAGATAACAATAATAAATATATCACATTATACAATACACAAACATAGCTATACGTGAAACCGAAATGGAAATGTCGACCATAGTTCTTGTGAAGTACTATCGAAGTTACACTTGAATTGTTACACACACAATTAGCAGTTATCTATTCAAAATCTATTAATTATCTCTGACCTGAACTCTGACGCTCTCAGCGCTCTGTCTGATGTTTGCAGAATAATAGTTGTGAAACGCGGGTATTGATTTAATAAATATTGAAGCTTATTTAATCATAGAACCTTTTGATACATAAGTACGTTAAAATACATTTCCTCTGAATATAATGGTTAAAACTTTAATTACTGACTTAGTAAATACAGCTGCGATCTGCTGTCAAAACGTTTCGAGTGACTGATGTTCAGTTACATTGGGACTTCAACGGAAAGGACTTGAGGGCCTCTTGCTCTGTGGTACTGTTTTCTACCAGCATATGTGTACGCTTACAAAGTGGGTTTGGGAATGCGCCTATCTTGAGGGTTAGCTCAATAGACCGTAATAGGTTGCAGTGCTGGGCCATAGTGCCCCCCCTCCCGTAAATTCAATTGAAGTGCAATTCACAATAGATGGCCATTCTCGAAGTTTCTATTGATTAAACTTCGAAGGCAAAAATTATTCAGAATATATTTAAATAACACTATTTATTACGAATACTCGTTAAAATTTAATTAACATTTGGACACAGAAGTGGGGAGATATACCCTACATCAAAGCTACTTAACTTATATGTTTAAAGTGCGTTGAATGGATGCGAAACCAGGAAAGTTAAAATAAAAGGGTATCACAAGGAAGTAAAATTCAAATTTCGCAGAAGTTTGCAGGATTAAATTGGAAAGTAAGGGACGAAATTATATATTTACAAGAGCCATGTGTTTTTTTATTAACATGAACGGAGAGTTATGAATGAGACAAAGAAATGTGTGCACATTTTATGTGTATTGTTAGTGAACTGAGGGAGTTTTCATTAATTTAAGATATGTAAGTTGCTACTACTTACGTAATAAACGAGAGATAATATTTGTAATTTTTCTGGAAACCTACACATACTACACACGAAATTTCCGTTGTTACTGTCATTGAACGGGCTTTCCATGGTTTGGATATGTTGGAATTTTCGGCAGGTCTTTTTACTGTCTTTGTCAGTTCATCTTTCTTAAGAAATAAATGCAGGATTTTGGCACTGCTTCTCAACTACTTTCACTCTATCTCGTTTCTCAGGCAATTTTCCTCATTGTTCATTTGTAACAAAGTTGCACTGATAAGTAATGGAGAAGAGAGAACCATACGACTTTATGACTGGCAGAATTCCTTAGTCATGGATTTTAAATGAAAATATTAGCAAATGTAATGTAAGGCTACAATCACAATTAAAATTATACATAAACATATCGTTATCATAAATTGAAAGGCTTATCGTCATTCACAGTGGTGCACGTAAACATAGGTACACACTAAAGCGTTCTTTTTTTTTTTAACCGATCCATGCGTCAGAAAAACCAAGGCTTAACCAACGCATGAATAAAGCAAAAAAACATTCTGTGACTATAGCGCATTATTTCTGAAAAAAGGATACTTCCTCAAACTTGATAAAGAGGACGGACGACTTAATTCTGTAGTTAATTTTTCTAAGAAGTACTTAAGCTTGTATGCTATCTACATGAAAAGAAAAGAAAAAATATTGTTATCATACTCGGAAGGTAAAGGAAAAACGGGAATATTACTACCCAATTTATTGTTACAAAATTATATTTAGCGTTTAACTTCATTGTAGTGAAACTTTATCACATAACAAAACCTAGTATATGCCCAATTAATTGTGGATATTCAGGCTTACGAGAGAATCTTAACAAGCTCATGTCGAAACTTCTCAATCGGCGCACTCAAATCTCCACAGAAGACAGAATAATACAAAAAATAGCTGCCAATACTAATTGCAAGATTGAGGAATTAAAGTTTCAATGACATATTATTCAAATAATTAAGTAACTCCCTGTCATGAGTAGTCGGTACTTAACTCAGCTGTCGAAATGCGTAGAGTACGCGTCAGGTAGCAAATTAGGTACTCAACTATTCCTAAAAAGTACGCACCATTGTTTCTGAGTGCGATATTCCAAGCAAGCTTTCACGTCCTTACAGATAATGTGAATAGATAATTTCCTTATATTTTTTGTCTATTTCTTGTGAGGATAATAAGTTCGCTGTTTTAGAGAAGGTTTCAACATGAACCCATTAATAGTTTCTTCTTTAGTAATAACATTTTCTCGTTATCCATTACTCGACCCTCTTATTCACATTACAGAAGGCCTATTACTCACTGTCGACCAGTCGCCGGAGACCAGGTCGTCGGCAACCACTTGGTCAAAGGAACAAATAAGCGCTGGCGCATATGGTCGTGTCATCTACCGAGTTGCCGGCGACTAGTGAGCAACACGCAGGAGACCACCTGGTTTCGGCGATCAACGAACTTGATTGAAATTAATGTTTAGACTGCGAGAAACTTTTGTGGAAACTAGTAGTGAAATGAGTTTCAACTCTAAAACCACCAGCACCACCACCAGCACCACCACCACCACCACCACCACCACCATCATCATCATAATCATCATCAGCTTCAAGGTTTAGGCCGATGGCCATTTCCGCCTTCAGAGTTTTATCAGTCAAATTGATTTCTCCAACGTCTCTTTGGTCTTCCCACTCGTCTTCTTCGTGTAGGTCTGTAACACCATGTTCTAAAAGATATCGTTATATGGTGGTACCAATTATTTATATATTTTTAAATTATAGGTAGTTGTTATACTCTCGATTTTCAGTTCTTGACTTATATCTTCGATTATCTAATGGTTCTGTAGTCTAAATCCTGCTAGTTGCCTTAAGAGTCTCATCTCAGCGGCCTCAATTCTTCTCTGTTGGACTCTAGTCAGAATCCACGTTTCTAAACCATATAACAATGTCGGAATTGCCAGTGAATTGTAAAACTTGAGCACAGTTTGTCTGTCGACTTTATTTATGAGTGTACGTTTAATTGTACCAATAATTAAAAAAAATATTTAACTTTTTTTCTACGTCTAAAACATTAATCCAGAATTTTTTCTAGCTATGATAGCACTTGTTACCTGGAAATGTTACCTAAAACAGCATTATATAGGCTATTATCATCTTTGTTTCTGGCTCAAGATAAGAAAACAGTCTAATTTTACACCGGGATAATACAAACAAACTCGTTGGCTGAAACGAAAATTTATATTTTATTAGACACATTAAACAACAATCACAGTGTTCAGAACCACGTTGCCAGAATAAGATTAACTTTCCATTTGGTGCAAGGACGCACATTCGTATCCGTTCTGGTTACTGAGGATATTCATGTATTTAACAGGTCATGAAATGATTTCATAGACATTTTTACAAAGTCTAAAAAATTATTTTATTATTTTCTCGCGTCTTTCAAAAGTACAGTAAAAATTCCTTTTTTACGGTGTTCTTGCAAGATAAAGGATGCACCCAGTATTTTCTTCTCTTTTTTCAGGCATAATAAATCACTACAACAAATTCTTCCACGTACATTCTTCTTGGCTGTCGCCGGTGTCTGATCGACTGTAGGCCTATGTAATAGTCATAATAGTGCATCTGTTAGAGGACATTCGTTATCTCTTGAAACCTACCTGAGCGTAAGGGAAAGCAGAAAGTGGACTGAGAAGCTTCCCTCCCTTGCTACTATTCCACTCGTAGCTAGCTAACTCACTTAGCCCCACCATAAGGTTCTTACTACGAGCTACGACGCACTCTTGCATTTGGTTTCACGAGATAACAAAAATCCTATACTGTATGTTTTTCGCTGTCTCTTCTATCTCTCACGATGGCTGAACGGTCAGAACTTCGGCCTGTCTCACAGGCAGGCCGGATTCGAGTCCCTACCAAACCTGAGGTTTTTTTTTTCTAGAGACGAATGGAGTTGTCTACTCGAAAATTTGGATACTCAGCGATTCTTAGTATATGCAGCCTGTGTAGTCTGGGGAAGCGCCTAGATTTACTAGGTCGTAGTGCCGGGTCGTAGTCTCATGTTTGATATAAGTTTGAGCCGAAGTTTTAAGAATTTTACTCCATCTTTTGTTTATAGACTTAGTTTTAGTGAACTTTTATCACAATTTCCAAATTATTCATTAGTTTTTACTGACGGATCCCGAGTAAATGATTTTGTTGGTTGTTCCTTTGTTGCAAATAGAGCTTTATTGTTTTTAATTAGACAACCTCGGGGCAGATTCCTTATCTGCTCCGACTCTTTAAGCGCCATTCAATCCCTTCATCGTTTGAATTCTGATGACCCGCTTGTGTTGAGAATCCAGGAACTTTTCCACATTCTCCTAACCTCTGATTGTGAGATTGGATGTGGACTCCAGGTCATGTTGGAATCCCTGGTAACGAGGCAGCGGATATTGCAGGAAGGGACTGTGCTATGAATGGATCTCACGTGTAATTGGCGTGAGAGGTGGCAAGATATTCAAAATCATTTTAAATATAGAATATGGTGGCAGTGGGAAGAATGATCTGCACAAGAAGGAAAAAAAAATACGAAATATAAAGAATACTGCTGGAGTTTGGGATTCGTCCACAAGAACGTCACGACACGAAGAAGTTTTACTCACCTGGTTGAGGATTGGCCACTGTCGTCTGACACATGGCTATCTCCTATGTGGCGAGCCTCAGCCGGAGTGTGATATTCGCCGTGTACCATTTACGGTCGAACACATTTTATTACATTGTGGGCAATATGACCGTGGCCGTCGACGATGTGGAATTCGGCCGACTCTACGTGACGCTCTTGGAAATGATTTTAATAGTGTAAATACAGTTTTGATATTTTTATCGAATACAGGACTTGACAGGGTGATTAAGTTTTTTATTGGCCCGTTTTACATATCCTCCGGACTCTTTACATCCGGAGGTTACATTTGTTGTTTTTTTATATATTTTAACATACCTGACATTTCGGACATTTACATCCGGATATCTTATAAAATTTTATTGTTTCAAATGCACCAAATAATATATCTCTGGTGTTATTTGTTTTGTTATTTTATTGTTTAAATACTACCTAGGTTATGAGAAGTGCTCACTTTTATAATTTCTTAAGAATCACTTTGTGGAGACTGCATTTGTGTAGACTACTTCGTTTTTTACTGTGATAACGTGTTTTAGTTTCGTGTTAGATTTCAGGTTTATTGTTTTGCTTGTTTTTGTTTTTGAAGAATTTTAGATATGGGCTCAAATAGCCAGAGTAGCTGACGCGCCCTTTTTCAACCCAACTACCTTGACGCTTATCCCGCATACAATACAATACAGAATTTTTCTTCTGTTTTCTCCTTCCGTCGCTGCTTCTCGACTCCTTTTTCTCTTATTTCCTCTACATTTTGATCAGACCCTATATCGACCTGATTAGGTCCAGTGACTGATTCTAGAGCTGTTATGGAGTGATCTCAACTCTTCGTCAAGGGCCTGTAACATACTACGCTGGGGAATGGGTGAGTGGTACGTAATCCTTTCTCTCGGTTGCCTTTTGAGTATTCACTTCAGAGTTCAAAATTGTACCTGACCTCGTCTAATTCTCTAGCATTGTATCCAGATTTATTCACTGAAGCATTTTAATTCTACTGCTAGACGATTCCTATTCTTTTTTTCATTTATATTGTCATTTAAATCACTTCTACTATCCTGTAATTAAACATTCTTAATTTATTTGTATTTGTAACTACTGTATTGGACCTAGGAAATATCGCACTTCTGTTCAATCGTATTATATCTACTGTTACTATTTATTCATATGAATTCATTAAATAGGATATGATTATAAATGGAAGAGTTAGCCATTATTAATGTGATATGCATAAGCTCAATATTCTTGATTCGTGTTAATCAATTTTAATATCTCGGCAACAACTCTTCCCTCGTATAATATGCTCAGCTAGATTCAGGAAAAAAAAAATGGCCCACTTGAATTTTCTGTTACAGATTCAACTATGGTTGAATGTAACAACAATTAAGATAGGTACATGTTAAAGGAATTGTCATTGCACCAAATGATTGCTCTCTGGACCAAAATGACCGCATTTTATTTATTTAAATACAATTTAAATTAAGTAATATATTAAACGATTTATCCTTCTATCAAACACGAATGTTCCCTGGATCAAACGTTCTATTTTAATTATGTAGTATATTACTTTATATTTATTTCTAACAGGTGCAGCGGAGCGCACGGGTACGGCTAGTACTATTAAAATAATAATGGGTTGAAAACTGTTATTAAATTGTTGTGGTGAGAGTCTTGCTCTATAAAGAGCTTCAATAGTCGTGCCATTTAATTTGTTGCTGGGTCTGTATATTTTTCTCTGCGGAAAGATATTGTTTAGTTCGTAGACTGACATGAGAAATGTTACAGTATGTATCAATACAATTTTTATTTATCTAATATAATTACATTTTAACTCTATACATGTTCTGCCACGGTTATATAGCAAATCTTAGCCTTCAAGAAATCTGAAAGTCATTTTGAGAGTTGATTTCAGATAAGTTGAAATTTATATTAATTATAGTTGTGTAGTTTCAGTCTATAACTTATCGATCTATATTAATACAGAATTAATTGTCTGTTTTATTACATTGCAAAGTTATGTTTCCGCAAATATTTTCGACTTATTTAAAAAGTTATCTTCAGATGGAGAATACAATAAATAGCATATTGAAGACAGGTGATATACAGTGAGAGAACATTTTTGAATATTATAAAATTGAATATTTATGAAAACATTATAGAATTATATGTGAATACTGGAGTGATTCTAAGTCATTTTGAGATGCAATAAATAATATTTAATAAAACTTTTAATATGTTAAAAGTAGTCTTACAATGATAACCACACTTTGAGTCTTTAAATACTATATACAACCAATTTAGGTCATGTTGTATGCACATATTTCAAATTAGAAATATTTAGAAGTTTAAAAATAGCAGTGAATACCCGATAGTCATGCTTTGTTCAGAAAAGAAGTCATTAAAGAGATACAAGCACTGGCATTCTATGTGTGTTTGATTTTCAATCACTCATTCACTGTAACGCAACGATGAGATGGCTTTGACATCTGGCTCCACATTCTTCATCTTAAATACTGTGTCTATTACAATTCATCGCTACGAGTGATCGATCGAAAAGTTAGAAGTATCTTTTTCTAAACATTTGTAAAACGCAAGTCTAGTTTTCAGGTAAACCTCCCTATGAAGCAGACTTGAATAATTTCAAGGGAAAAATTGTTCCGGGGCAGGGTATCGATACCGGGGCCTCTGGTTGAACGTACCAGCACTCTACCGACTGAGCTACCCAGGAACTCCACCCGACACCGTCTCAATTTTTCCTCTTATATCCACACAACTCAAGTGGGTTGACGAAACGCCAGAGACCCACATCGAGTGCACACAAACTCTGCGTGACTTGGAATTGTAATTTTCTGTAAACGTACCCACAATTACGGGATCGATACCCGACCCCGGAACAATTTTTCCTTTTGAAATTATTCAAGTCTTCTTCACAGGGAGCTTTACCTGAAAACTAGACTTGCATAATATATAGGCTATACGTAACTGTAGGTACGTTAACAGAAAACCACAATTCCAAGTCACACAGAGTTTGTGTGCATTCGATGTGGGTCTCTGGCGTCTCGTCAGCCACACTCGAATGTGGATATTAGGAGAAAAATTGAGACGATGTCGCTTGGAGTTCCTGGGTAGCTCAGTTGGTAGAGCGCTGGTACGTTCAACCAGAGGCCTCGGGATCGATATCCTGCCCCGGAACAATTTTTACCTTAAAATTATTCAGTTGTAAAACGACGTGGAAATTATTGCCACTGTGACAGTGCTATTGTGAAAGAAGATAACTACGAGGAGGGAGGTGCGGTTTGATTGTATTGTTAGTATTGTTTCGTGCCGTGAACTTGTGTTCAAATTATGTTGGGAAGGAAGGTACTACAGACACGAAGGAATGGAGGAATTCAAGATTTTTAAGAGAATAAGAAGTAAATGCCAGTTTTTTAATTTTTTCGTTAAGTGGCGAGTTGTCTTCGGTGGTCTAGTGATTACTGTGCTTGACATTGAATCCGAACTTCGGACGTTCAAACGTAACCGAGGGCAATCGATTTTTAATGCCAAAAAACCCTCAGCATAGCTTTCTTCATATGACAAGAAAAGATAGCAAATTGTAGATTTACGACACAAAATCTATCAGTCGTTTATCGTCTACGTGGAAATTCAACTCTGACGATAGCAGGCTATAATGGACCCATATGCGTGACCTAGATGCGTGTGCAATCTATCCATCCGTCCATCCGTGTCGGGATTCGACGATGATTCCGATTGTGGCTGAGCCTCTCCATGACGGTCCCATATCACGTGAACTCTAATATAAAGGTCCCAGTGCACTCAGTCTTCAGAGTGAACTCATCAATATATCCCTTTACAGTAGGACGACAATGAAGGTGATGACGGAAAAATGTACCCGAGAAACTCACTTAGAAATTACCTAGCATTTATCTTTGTGAGGAAAAAACCCCGAGGAATTTAACCATACAACTTTTCCATACCAATTAGAATATAGGTCTATAGACCACTGTAGTCCCGTCGCTCTTATTTCCGGCAGCCAATCACGTTGTAGGTCAGGTACATTGAAACGTGTGCGTCTTCGCTGCTGATGACGTTATGCACTTCCTAAGGCTCGGTAAATACTTAATATAATCGCCCGCCAGTTTGGCTCTTTCGTTAGCGTTCGCAGAAAGCACACTACGACATTATTTGCCGCTCAATTATTTGCTCAATTACAGTGCGTTTGATTTATTATCATAGGAGCTACGGCATGAAAATTTTTAACGGTGCGGCAAATAGATTCCTCGTCTGGTAGCTCGGCAACGAAAGAACAAAAATGGCGAACGATACTATCTACCTAGACTTTATAGAGTCTTCACTTCCTAAGGTGTAAGCAAAGAGGAGGAGTCACGCTGGAAATAACAGCTACGTGACTATAGTATCGTAGTCAGACGTGGTGAACTGTGTCGGAATATACTTCGGAGTCTACTTTCTGGTTCTTTTTAACTTGATGTTAGACGGAGTATATAATTTGGTGAAGCTCCTTAACACGTAGAACTTATTTAATATGAGGGCGGGTTCATATGTAAGACATGACGCAATATATTTTGAAGATAAACAAACATCCATTCTCTAAACTCAAATTCAAGGTCATGTCTCTTGTATGCGAAATTCGTGCGATTGTAAACGGTACTCCAGGTGGTAAGTGTGAGATGCAAGAGTGAAAGTTTTTTTTTTTTTAATTATGTCCAATCATCCTTGCGGGTGGCTTTCCAGCTCCGGAGATACCTCAGACACGATTCAGATAGATTCCTATTGATCACAAGATAAAACGAACTGTCCCTCGAACACAAGAACAACATCCATACGGGGCCCATACCGTCTCATCCCATGCAAACTAGCGAGGAACGTCTCCAAGTATCCCTCGCCCATCACAGGGAATACTCCTGATCTGCCAGCAAGCATAGCCGACGAAGGCCCTCGTCCAGCTAGAGACTCAGTCGTGAACGATTATGAGAAGCAGTAACTAACCTCTGGGTCGAGATCACTAAGACTTGTACAACTTACCCTGAAACTATATTTTTAGATTGACTACAGTTAAATTTTACACATCTTTACTGACTGTTCTGACACTGTTTTACGGTTCTGAGACATGGGCTCTGATCAAACCCCAACAAGAAAAATTTGTATTCCCTTAAACACGACTTCTGAGGCAGTTGGTGGAATTTGGATTATTAAACAACAATAGAAGTAGAGAGATCCGTCAGGAATTCAATATTGAGTACATTACCTTACCGTTATTGAAAAATATAGGTAAAATTTGTATGACCACATAACGAGAATTTCCAATAACAGGATACCTCGCAGAAAATCGCTTCATATACCTGCGGAAAGAGGACTTAGTTGGAAGAGCAGAGAAACGTTGTGAAGATCAGTTAGATTTTAACATTTTTCTGGAGAACTATCATATACAAGACGTACGGAAATGAAAACCATCTACTTTGAGTAAATAACAAGATGAAACTCAATTTCTGCACTGCGCACAAAGGCCGTTTCTTTAATACGAAGGAAAATATAATCAGACTTTAATTACAGATTATTCGGTTAAAGTGGAAGCAGTTTTTGACAAATTTTTGCAATAAAACTCATTGTAATTGCTTGTAATTTTGCTCTGTTACTTACGAATGTCTGTATGTATTATTGACTTATTACGTAAGTCTCGTTAATTTTAATGTCTGTCATACGATTTATGAAAAGTTAAATACAAAAATATCTGATTAACGCGAATGAATTGCACTCAATTTTACATAGCTGCAGACGGCCTGTAGAAGGCTCTTATTTCTGGATGAAGTCAGAATTATTTCCCAATTTGAGAGCTCAGTAAACGGACTTGAACCACGAGCACACCCTTCTTAGCGGAACATTTGCGAGTGGCTCCCAGGTCTGGATTACGTTTGTCAAGGTTTGTACTTGCAAACTAAGGGATTTAACTCGGAAGGGCATACAGCGCCCAACACGCGTTCGAGAATTCTCTCTCCTCACAAACCGACTAAAATAACTGCTGGTTACGAGGTTTTGTGTAATGACGGCATTTCCACAGAAACCCCAAGTCGCACGTCACAAGTGGGCAACTTTAATGTGCAGGACAGAATAAATACGCGCGACTGTTTGCAGTGTCACACCCGCGTGACAAATATTAAACTTTTTTATGCGCGCAGTGGTAAATGAATGTAAGAATATGTTAAATCCTGTTGCAAGCTGTAATTATATAAACATCGTAAACAGAGCCTGATGTTGTCAAGCCCAAACAGAAAATTGTAAAAACAGAAATAAATTTACTGGCGTTAATATAACCGCTAAGACTTCATTAAATGTATGTGTATATGCTGCAGTCGGAACGCGAAATTCGTCAAAACCCGAAGTTTCTAGGAAATTCTAGTTCTGACAAAGCTCTTTAGGAAATTCTAGTTTTCATTTACGTGATTCAGTTACATCTAGAAATAACTATGGATCTTTAGGAAATTCCAGTTTTGAGTAATATAATTAAGTTAGATCTAGAAATAGTAGTAAAAACCCGTTGTAACGATTTCAGAACGCGAAATCCGTTGAAACCCGAGGAAATTCTAGTTTTCACTTAAATAATTCAGTTACGTTTAGAAATAACTTACCGCTAAAAGAACGTTAGGAAATTGGTACTTACACATGAATATTATTATTACTATTGGCATTGTTGTTGTTATTGTTGTTTTTGAAATTTCAAATAATTTTATTACACAATTATGTTATGGGATGCTTAAACTTTATTATTTTTGTTGTTGAATTATGAATAATTATGTTACAGAACTCAATATTATTATTTTTTCTCTCACAAGTCACTTGTCGCGACAATGCATGCTATTGTGACATTTAGAGTTGCAGAGAATTTTCTTTCTCACACAAGCACCTCTTCGAAACACAATTTTTTGCAAGCACAACGGATGAACCCTTGCCCGCTTCCGACGGCTTCTTTCTTTGCTGCAGTCCTCAGCGAAATTTCTGTATCCGGCACCTGTACTCGTGTCAAGAAAATTTGAGGACATACATCAAATTCGAATCTGAAAGAAAGAAACTGTCATGTACCGGGTGTTGATGCAATTAACTACACTATCAGTTTTTAAAGTTCAGTGAACCTACCTGCAATATAGTTTATTCAAAATTCCATCCTTTTTTCCAATTCTGTATAAGTCGTTATTTCTCTCAAGCACGACTCCTATGAGGTTTCGCAATTCGGCCTTTACTCTGTCGACATCAGGAATGTGTATTATGATGTTACCTCCTATACCAGGCCTGCAGAACTCGCAAAGTAGGGGAACTATGACGTCAGCCTCACTCCACTTCTATTGGGGATGATCGACTTCCGCCCCCGAGAATGAATGTTGATGCAGCCGAGCGTAACTAGAACGCCGTGACCGCACAGGTAGAAAAGGTGGGTGGGATAAAAGAGGGGAGGAAAGCAGTCGCTCTCAAGAGCTACAGTTCTGCAGGCCTGTCCTATACCAACTGGAGGATGTGTTGCACCTTACTTGAAATCGTTACAACGGGTTTTACTGATAACAATTGGTTATTTCTAGATCTAACTTAATTATATTAGTCAAAACTAGAATTTCCTAAAGAACCATAGTTATTTCTAGACGTAACTGAATTACGTAGGTGAAAACTAGAATTTCCTAAAGAGCTTTGTCAGAACTAGAATTTCCTAGAAACTTCGGGTTTTGATGGATTTCTCGTTCTGACTGTAACATATGTACGTAAGCGCAACATATTTTTATTTCATAAAGTATCTATTTTAAGGTGGAAGAAGTACATATATTAATGTTGTTTAGTGTTTTTTTGTTTTGATTTTTTATTTTCTTTCATGTCCTCTGCTTGCTTTATTTCTGCAATTCTTATTGCATATAGTAGTCTATTACTGACTTAGTCGATTACACATATATGAAATTCAATAAATTGAATAAAGTTAGCTGCCCGAGAATATCAATGGTTTATCATTAACTACTCATCGGACTGTAATAAGACTTTACTACGACTAGGATATGAAAAGTAAGCTGAAACACGCCTCAGTGATTGCAATAGATCCTCTGCTTTTTATAAAACAAAAAAATTACTTTTTCTACTAAAGTGCGCAAAGTCGTATTTCATAGACTGTTATCAGCGCGTGAAGTGAGCTTTCACGATACCTGAGCGTAAAAAGAGCACCTGTGCATGAAGTAAATCACTTTACCACTGCCCTGTAACTTGGAACACCAAGTAGCGTACAGTTAAAATTTACCTTCACATGCGAAATATTGAACATTTATGTGAATATAGACAGCATTTCAGCATGTCCTATTGCCAAAGTAGATTTTAACATAAGTTAGACTAATGTGACAAAAGAGTTACGGAATTCAATAGTTTTGATTAATAATAATCCGAGGCACGACAGCCCATGAAGGACCAGCAGGCTGCTGGCCTGACGTCCACATGCTGAAGCAGAGGTGGACGATCATCCAACCAGAATGGAGGTATCGTGTGATTATCATAATGATCCCCCTCAGCCGTTATAGTTGGCTTTCTTAATCGGATTTCTCTACCTATCGTAGATCCCCAAGTGCATCATGATGATGGGTGGGCACTGGTCCCATACACTGGCCGAAATTTCATGAGACAATTTCTTCCCCCATGAGGATTCGAACCAACACGCATTCCCTAACACGAATCCTAGACTGAACTTCTTAAACCACGACGCCACAGAGAGGGATAATAGTTTTGATAAAGGTAAAGGTAAAGGTATCCCCGTAACATGCATGAAGGCGGGGGGCATGGAGGTAGAGCCCCATGCTTTCCATGACCTCGGCACTAGAATGAGGTGGTGTGGTCGGCACCATGCTCTGACCGCCTTGCTTTACCAAAATAAGCCAACAAACAGTTTCATCGTAATTACTTACATTTTTCTTTGAACACCACTTCATAAAATATTTTCGTTTTGTTGTTCGTTCTTCAGCAGCATTATACATAGCCTATGAAGAGAAAAAACAACTTTCGCTATCCATAAATAAGTCCACTTTTACTTTCGTAATCGTAGAACTGTTGATGCCGTATATATACATATATTTGAACTGTTGTATCAGTGAAGCGAAGTGAGTCAGTGAAGTTACGGTTTACAATGGCAGTGAATAGTTTCGATAATAATATATAGTGCAATGAAATGTGTTATAATATAACACACTATATTATAGTGTCAATGAAATATGTTCCATAGTGCCAGTGAAATGTGTTCTACGGTGTCAGTGAAATGTGCTCTGTAGTATCACTGAAATGTGTTCTAAAGTGTCAGTGAAATGTATCATAGTGCCAGTGCAGTATTATTACCAATGTGAAACTTATTTAGGGCCATTAGGCTTCCCATAACGAAGCTGTCACGACCAAAAGTGTATATGACAAAATATGTTTGTTTTGGTGTAGGCTATAGAATACTCTTCAATATTTCATATTTCATAATTAGAACTCATCTTGTATATTGTAGGCCTAGATGTAATGATAATATAAAACTATCTGGACTATGAAATAGACTTCGGTTCAGATGGAAATATTTGAAGGCATTACAGAAAGAGATGAACGATTTAAGAATGAGGAATCTATCATAAAAATAAAAAAAGTCAAAATTTTGTAAAAGTGTAAATAACCCTGATTAGAATTAGAACCTAACTTATGTAGTCAGGTAAATATGTTCAAGGAAACTAAATAATACAGTCAAATGTTGGCTGAGTCAGGAAAATTGAAGAACACCATTAAGTCCTGACACACAGCTTTGATCCCCAGACGAGACTTGATAAGCCTCAATACCTGGAACTCTGTGCCATGAATCCTAAATCAGCATCGGGGACTATACTACCCGAATACTTTACCCCAGTTTATTTTTAAATACCGCGGATAATAGATGAAATGAAAGAGATGATGAATATTGGTGAAATGAAAACGGAAACGGGATTACACCAAGAAAACTTCTGTGCAACGTTTGCATTGACTAACACAAATTCATCACAACTAGGCCGAGAATCGAATCCGGACCACCTGGATGAAATATGGCGCGCTAGGACTTGAGTCACAGATGTGGTTTTGTACTTTGTCTACAGCCATATCTGAATGGAAAGTGAAGTCTAAACAGAGCATGCCAAGCACGTCCAATCCAGCAACATAACAAGAGTAATTTTGCTTTCTGGAAGGTGTTTCTTATCCATTACCGTTGTTATTGTTAACTAATTGTCTTTGTATTTAATATTTCCTTGACCGTTAGATGCTCAGGAAAATATTTGGGACTAAAAGGAATGAAGTTATAGGAGAATGGAGAAAGTTCACAACGCAGAACTACACGCATTGTATTCTTTACCTAACATAATATAATTACTTACTTACTGGCTTTTAAGGAACCCGGAGCTTCATTGCCGCCCTCACATAAGCCCACCAACGGTCCCTATCTGAGCAAGATTAATCCAGTCTCTATCATCATATCCCACCTCCCTCAAATCCATTTTAATATTATCCTCTCATCTACGTCTAGGCCTCCCCCAAGTTCTCTTTCCCTCTGTCCCCCAACTAACACTCTATATGCATTTCTGGATTCGCCCATACATGCTACATGCCCTGCCTATCTCAAAGGTCTTGATTTAATGTTTCTAATTATGTCAGGTGAACAATACAATGTGTGCATGTTGTGTAGCTTTCTCCATTCTCCTGTAACTTCATCCGTCTTGGCCCCAAATATTTTCCTAAGCACCTTATTCTCAAACACCCTTAACCTATGTTGCTCTCCCAAAGTGAGAGTCCAAGTTTCACAACCATAAAAAACAACCGGTAATATAACTCTTTTATAAATTCGAACTTTCAGCACACTTAGGAACAATAAATCCAGACGTTTGAGATGGCAGGGCATGTACTTTTACTTCAGTAAGTTATTTTACGACGCTTTATCAACATCTTAGGCTATTTAGCGTCTGAATGAGATGAAGGTGATAATGCCGGTGAAGTGAGTCCAAGGTCCAACACCGAAAGTTACCCAGCATTTGCTCATATTGGGTTGAGGGAAAACCCCGGAAAAAACCTCAACCAGGTAACTTGCCCCGACCGGGAATCGAACCCGGGCCACCTGGTTTCGCGGATAGACGCGCTAACCGTTACTCCACAGGTGTGGACCAGGGCATGTATTCAGAAATACATATATTTACGGTCTTACTAATAAAAAACTCTGTATACAGACGTTTAACTGTCTTATACTTATACAATGAGTAGCTCGTTTATAAGTCGTGTGTAAATTCCTTACTAATAATCACTACATACGTCGCGTATAACAGTACAACTGTTACACAGCTATGTCATAGTTTCGTCATTACTTCGTTACGAAAGGTAATAGATTATCTGAGGTTCTCTATTGAGTCCGGTAGAGCGCTCTAGTGTGGCGTGTTAAGTATCGATAGTACAACTGGCTCTAATCGATTACCATACTATATTTAGGTCAAAGAGTACAAGCTACAATAATATTATTCTAATTATTCAGTGCTCTTTGGTTTGTTCCTCTTTGGTTACTAGGCAACCATCATCATAAAATGACAGTCGATACGAACAGCTGTTAGAGGGGCGGCCATTTTTTCTCTATATACAACGCTTAAACAAGGGGTTTCGTGTATATAACTACCCCATTGTATAGTTACAGGCTGTTTATACGTCCAACGCTATTGCATGGTTTATTAGTAAAGTTTTCTGTCTCAACTCTGCATAAGTCTAGTATAAAAACTATACACTATTTATTAGTAAGACTGTTAGAGTTAGAAGGCCTAAGGGAAAAAGACCTTACGCGGAAACCGAGACGCAGATGAGAGGATAATATTAAAATGAATTTGAGGGAGATGGATTGTGATGCTAGAAACTGGATTAATCTTGTTCAGGATAGGGACCGATGGCGGGCTTATATGAGGGCGGCAATGAATCACCGTATTCTCTAAGAGCCATTCGTAAGTAAGCACCTATCCTTGTACAACTTTTCAAGACTCATTTGGATTTGATTATTTTTAAATGTTTCCTCCTAAGTCCTATTGTTAATACCGCTGTTTCTTTTTTGTAATTTTTGTCCGAATATGAAGGAAAGCCTTCGTTAACTAACAGGAGATGAAATTATTGCTATGCATTAAGACTCGTACAAATACACGCTTTATTTGTATGGTTGTAGATCACCTAGGAGCTCTGGAAGAATAATAGTTTTTACACGTCCTGTTTGATGTGGCTACGGGCGTGAATATGCTGCACATAAAATCATTTAAAATTCGAATCGAAAAAAAAATAAAAGAAGAAAAACGTTAGAATGATGCGTATGCAGATGATACGGGACAGAATAGACGCCACTGACACTGACGTCTTGAACTGGTTGGTCGGGTTAGTCAACACATAAAACACGTTCGTGCGACGCTTACCAAGTGTGTTTCCTGCGGCAACCCGCATCCATCATTACGTTCCCTTCCAATGAGGTCGAGGCGCTCACATCCGAAATTGCGTCTACTCAACTACGTTACACGTGATAGTGTTGTCACACGCGGCCCATTCGTTTTCAAGAAACAACTTCCCCACCCCAGCATAGCCCTAAAAGCTGCTAACTTAGTGCACGGCATGAGGGTGAAGTGGGACACGGAATGCGGTGAAAAACGACCGACACCTCGACTTCAACAGTTTCTTGTGTTGCGAGGTGACGACAGGACGGGTCTTTAGGAAATGTTTCGAGTTCATCTCACACTTTAAACTTCACTACTTAACTTTGGGATCTAATTTTTGTGAAAACTCCAATTTATAATTTCACTGTAAGGTAATTCTTTGACTTGTAATGGACAATATTTACAACTTGTTTACTTACTTATCCATCCCATCCCATGCTCTCTGGTTGAGTGCAAGAGAAGCTTCACTGCGTTAACTCTGTCACGTAAAGATTAATTTTTGGTCCTACAGAATATATCTATTATGGCAACAATGATTATTAGAGGAGAGAAGTTCGCTTCGGCGCCGGGGATCGAACCCGGGTTCTACGCACCAAACGCTCTAACTACTGAGCTACGTCGAAGTTCAATCCACAGCACCGGATCGAAACCCTCTCTCCTAGTGTTCTTCTCCTTGTGGCCTGACTCAAAGTTCGCCATATGTGTAAATATATGTGTCTTGTCTTCCATACCTCAGTGGAAAAATATGGCATTTCGCTTTATAACTGGGATGTTACAGGCTTACTATTTGGAGCGAGGGGTTGTTTACCAAAACTTACGTGTAATACATACTGATTTATCCTTCAAATTCCCTTTTATGAGGTTCAGAAGATTGTACTGAAAATTCTGAAGGCCTCTCTTCAAATTCTACACTATCATTTATATGTTAACACGTAAATTTTTGTTTTAATGTACAAATCGAATCATTATTTTACTCGTTTCATTTCCCTTTATCTTTTTATGTTTGTTAATTCCGGTCAACCTCACTTGAGGACGGATGATTTTAAATAAATCTTAGTAGTATATTAAGTCAACTGCCATTATATAAGGAGCGCACTCAACTGAGTGACTTGGTGGCCGGTATTCCTCAGTAACATGCAATGTTGGGCGAAGAATCTACATAAAAATTAATTTTTGGTCCTACAGAATATATCTGTTGTGGTGTTGTGGATTGAACTTCGGCGTAGCTCAGTGGTTAGATCGTTTAGTAAGTAGAACCAAGGACCCGGGTCCGATCCCCGGCGCCGGAGCGAATTTTTCTCCTCTAATAATTATTGTTAACTCTGTCAGTAAAAATAAAGCAATAATAATAATAATAATAATAATAATAATAATAATAATATTATATCATCCAGTCTATTTACCAGCAATTCGTTCCACTCCACAGTGGACCAAATCACGAATCTAGCGGGACAAAATTAATTTTGGTCACCCTTGAAGATGCAAGTTAAAAATGGTTCAGTATTACTCTAAACATATCTCCCTATCATAATGCAGTCTTTAAGCAATAGTAATCTAAAAGAATATTGTGTGGCAGAGTTTCAAATTTGAATATCTAGTTGCTGACTTCGCCTCTGGCGTCAGACTGTTTTTGTCATTGCGAGATTAGTTAGTGGCTGCAAGGAAGTGTGAACAAGAGGAAGCTCCCACTCCTGTTGGATTTTAGAGATAAAAGTATTTCGTCGTTGTTCCTGCAATAACTCCTATGTGTAAAATATAAAATCTTTCAGGAGGCCTTCATCCTATGGCAGCCGTACATAGGAGACTGTGAATTCTTACATTTTCGAAACAAAGATATATAATTACTAGACATCGGATTTTTAGGCACTAAAAATTGCAGTTTTAGGCGCCTAAAATAAGCTCAAAATATGTAAAATTAGGCTCTATTTTAATGAAAATATGCATTTTAGGCACATCAAGGTATCATACTTATTTCTTTCATTGAAATTTTTAGTTATACACTAAAATACGCACAAAAAAGTATGTTTAAACATTAAAAAAGAATACTATATTATATTTATAAACAGAGCTGCACAAATTTAATATATTGAAACTAATGAAATAATGATTATTGATATCAAGATTACTCATTTTAAGTTATTGAAATTCAGTTCCATGCTCAGACTTTATTATAATTATCTGCACAGTACACCACCAGAATTTTTTCTAAATTCTCCACAGTTAACCTTTGCCTTTTGTCACTGAGAATCATTTTGAAAGCAGAAAAACGTCTTTCAACCGAAACTGATGTGAGAGGCGCAAATTTTAAATTAGGTACAATAGAAACATCAATACTTACTGGAACATTTACACTTTCCCCCGATATCACTCTTGATACTTTTTCCAACAATGAAAATCCTACATTCTTATTTAATACGTTGTCCCACTTATTTTTAACTTTTTTTCCCACTTTCGCCCAAAGCAGAATGTATGTTCACTTGAGCTTCCTTTACTATTGCTATTTGGCTACAAAGAGATTGTTTTTCACGTTCTAATTGTTCAATGCTTGCAGGTATGAAAGAAAAGTTTGATGTTATGTAGGCAATATCGTTTTTCACTCGTGAGTCATTCAGACAATCTTTCACTGCTTTCACACACGCTGCACTATCAGTTTCAGGTAATTTATCAATAACTGTGACCACTTCTTTAAAATACTTAGAATAATACACCACTGACCGAATCCAGGTTCCCAATCGTGTAACAACCGGCTGAGGTGGGAGTGGGATATCTGGAAAGTTCTCTCTGAATATTGAAATCCTGGATGGGGCTTTACAAAAACATTTTTTTGTGTTAGAAATAAACGAATTGACAAGAGGAAATTCATTCCGGATTGTTTCAGAAACCCTGTGAAGGCCATGTGCTAGACAGGTTACATGCGTGAGGTTAGGATAAAATGTTTTAAGAAGTGGAGCTGCAGCAACCATGTATGAGGCAGCATCAGTACAAAACAACAGAACTTTAGAATCGTCTATATTACCTGAGTATAAAGACTGTAGGCCTTTATTTACAAAATAAGCAATGGCTTGGCTATTCACTTTCGAAAGTTCCTTAACACATACGAGGTGTGGAATCGAAGATCCATCAGGACTAAGTTTTCCTACTACCATATTTGCTATATACCTATTCATAGGATCTGAGGTTTCATCCACAGAGACCCATATGTAAGAATCACCTATATCCTCCCGAATGGAAGCTAAAGTTTCATTGTATATTCTGTCTAAGTAATTTTTTCTTAGGGTGGACTCAGATGGGATATTTTGTTTGCAGTATTTTTGTAAAAACTGTCTTAAAACCGGATTTTCAATTGCATTCCAGGGAATGTTAGCAGCAACAAACGCTCTGGTTAAATCAGCATAGAAATTGCTGCTGAGATTGGATGAAGTAGGCTGTGTTAGTAAAGTTTGTTGCAGTTGATTTTTCTGCTGAGCTTTAGCCTTATGAGCCGCTCCTTGCACATGCTGCTTTAGGTGGCACTTCTTTTCTTGCGAAATCTAAAAATGTAAAGTAAACTGAATTAAAATAAAATCCTAATTGTTGTATTGCCGTATTTCTATCACAAAGTTAGTGGGTTCGAACAATCAAAATTTTAATGACCTGCAAATACTTTAACTATCGGAATTTAAAAGGTTAAAGTGTAGTGGTCTTAAAAAGAATTATACCTCAGGATAGCTCAGTCAATGTATAAATATTATAGGCCTACTCATTAAAATTAATAGAATTTATATATTTCAACTATTGTTACATACCTGTTTGCTACAAATCTTGCAGAATATTATTTTTCCATCATAAGTGAATTCTGAATATTCTGTTAGCCATTGCCAGATCAATGTAGATTTTGCACTTATATTTTTCGGCATTATCGCGTTAAACTTCACAGGAAAACGTCCTACCGCTCAAAACTTCTCAACACAAATAAGGTGAGGGAAAGAGCAACTGTTAACGAGCATTCAAATGAACCGTTGTTATTGAGATTCAATTGGACAAAAATACCAAGTTCCACTTATTGTTGCATTTCCTGGTAGTGTTAACACTAGGAGGGCCATTCTTTTAAATATTTTGTAACGGTTTACCCTACTAATTCGCAGTTTTACGACTTTTCATAAATATTTCAAAAACACTCTTTCTCCAAAAATTGTGATTTTATGACACTCTGAAGGGCAGTACAGCTAATCGGTTTCAGACCGAAAACAGTCATTTTTATAGTATAGTATATCTCTGAATCGGTAGCAGCACATGTTATGATTGTTGCCTGCTTCAAAACTAAGGTTGGTTCTTTGTCGGCATTTATGCCTCCAAACATGTTAAATTCGGTGAAATCTATTGCGAGTGTCGTGAGATTCAAAACATTTTGTTTCCTTTATCAATGGTTTGATGGCCGGTGTGAAGCAAACTTTCCACTTTTTAAATGCCTTAAATTTCGCAGTGAATGCATGTATAAATTATAAAAAGTAAGAGTAAAATGCGAAACTTTACAGTGAGTTAGGCATTTTTAGGCGAATATTAACAAATTAGGCTCTAATAACCGTTTTAGGGCATTTTAGGGCACTATAAAACTCTTTGAATACCTTTCAATTTCCATGAAACACAAATATTAATAATTATTTTTACTTTTCTCCTAAAGAAACAAAATAGGCATTTGCCCTAGAATCCGATGTCTGATAATTACATATAGGAGATTTTATTATTTGCTGTATCACTATTTAAGTTATTTAACAGAGCAAAAATCTGAAAATCGATAAATATGTCACATAGGAGTTATTGCAGGAACAACGACGATGTATAAAGTTTTGTTATAATAATTAAACGTATACTGAGAACTGTGTGTCTGTGATGTTAACTAGTATTTCGTTAGGGTAAAAATTCAATTATTATATTTATTCTAGAACTTTAAACAGACTTTAAAAATTATATATCTGAACATGTCGATAAAAAATTAGAATATTGTAGTGAAACTTAAGGACTATAAGAGACTTTAAGCCACCAAGTGGCCACTGTCGCCTTTTTATGATATTTATCATTTCTTCCAAGACGATTAACAATAAAAATCCCGCAACCATGATTTGCCTTTTTCGAAAAGAAAATGTCGATCGGTATCGTACCATATCGACACAAATAGACCAAAATCCCAATAAAATGCAAATAGGATATTAATTTAAATATATTGAATAAATTGAACTACAAAATGAACTTAATTTATAATAATTTTATACGTCGATCTTAAAGAATTAGTCTTGAAATAAAAGTATTGGGAATAAATTGGAATAAGGAACAAAAAAAAGTTTCCTTTCCAGGCAGGATTCGAAGCACGAAAGTCTTAATTACCAGTTTATCGTGCTCTGGAGTGAACAAGGCTCTGAAATCAGCTACAAGAGTCGGTCCGGTTTTTTTTGCCACTACTGTACATTGCGTACTCTGTTTAGTGTTCTGTTTCATGATGCTTCTCCTTTTCCTTTTCCTTTTCCTTCTTCTTCTTCTTCTTCCCTTCTTCTTCTTCTTGTTCTGCTTCTTCTTCTTCACCGGACTCGATACCTTATTAGGTAAAAGTTTTCGCCTTCTCAACAAGTTTTTTCCATTCCTTTCAGTCCTGTATTATTGTCCAATTTTTAACCTTAGCTCTCTCTTCATCTAAGTTTGAATATTTCATAATATATTCCAATTACAAATTTTCTTAACTATTTCGTCATTTGTCGTTCTATCAAAATGGTCGAACCACTTTAATTTTTGTGATATAACAAAATTATGATTTTTTTACGCAGGATTATGTTGAGATTGTATCATGATTATACTTATCTAACCTCAGCAAGTTCTTGCTAATCTGTGATGACAAGGAACAGTGTATTTGAAAACATATAAATAGAAAAATAAATAATTTTTAATATTCAACTGCACCAAAGAAAATACACAAGTATGGCCTATGTTAATGCGCATCCAATTCATTTTTAAGTGTGATTAACGCCGGCGGCCACTGGCCAATGAGCAATTGTGACTTAGTGAATAAATACACAAAACCATTCATAAAGTTTACAAAAAACTATTAATTTTGACATATTGTAAATAGTAATTTCAAGGAAAATAGGTTAATTTGTTAAACAGTATTCTTCTAGACACAGTTTTTAAAAGTATTAACAATAGTGTAGATTTTTTTTTAATTTGTAAACAGAAAAACAAAATAGTGTTGTATTATGTATTTAAAAGATTCAACAATGTTGATATGTTGTAAATAGTAAATTTAAGGAAAATAGGTTAATTTGTTAAATAGTATACTTCTAAACATAGATTGTAAAAGAATTAACAATAGTATTCATTGTTTTTTTAATTTGTAAATAGAAAAACAGAACAGGCTCTAAAATAGTGATGTACAATGTATTTAAAAGATTCAACAGTAGCATACAGTAGATGTTGACACGTTGTAAATAGTAAATTTAAGGAATATAGGTTAATTTGTTAAATAGTATTCTTCTAAACATAGTTTTTTAAAAGTATTAGCAATAGTACAGATTTTTTTTAATTTGTAAACAGAAAAACAGAATGGGCTCTAAAATAGTTTGTATAATGTATTTAAAAATCCAACAGTAGCATAGATGTTAACACGTTGTAAATAGTAAATTTAAGGAATATAGGTTAATTTGTTAAATAGTATTCTTCTAAACATAGTTTTTTAAAAGTATTAGCAATAGTACAGATTTTTTTTAAATTTGTAAGCAGAAAAACAGAATAGGCTCTAAAATAGTTTGTATAATGTATTTAAAAGATCCAACAGTAGCATAGATGTTAACACGTTGTAAATAGTAAATTTAGGGAAAGTAGGATAATTTGTTAAATAGTATAATTCTAAACATAGTTTTTAAAATGATTAGCATTAGTATTGATTTTGTTTTATCTGCAAATAGGAAAAGGGAATAGGTACTAAAATAGTGTTGTACAAAGTATTTAAAAGCTTCAACAGTAGCATAGATGTTAACGTGTTGTAAATAGTATATTTAGGGAAAGTAGAATAGGCTAGCAATAATGTGTATACATTGTATTCGGAAGAATTAGCAATATTGTAATGTGTAGTCTATTAGCATGTAGTATTGCATTTTTGTAATGGAACATGCTTGTAAACAAGGTTTAAAAAAAGTCTTGGGAAAACGAAATAACATTTATTCACGTGTTCTTAGTTAAAAGAAGTCAATGAGTACCACTCGTATCCAGCTCAAGTCTCTGCCGTTCCATCCATTCCACTCATTGCTTCTCCCCGAAATGAGCGCACAATGCTTTTCTTTAAAGCTTTCTGTACGAACGTCCCAGATAATCTTCCATGTGTAAATTTTGTTGTTAAACTACCGACTCTTTTATATTTTCATCAGGCGTCCAGTGTATTGAAAAAACCGAAGAAGTAAACTTTGTTCGGAGAGGCGGAGTTTGACACACTCGAGTTCTAAGTAGTTCTTAATGAGAAACGGAATAACAGAAAGTTCATTAGAGAGTTGGAATTTGAGTAAAAAGACTTAGACGAATTCGATTATCTAGATAAAATAAAATGTACTAGCAGAATTCAAGCAGTTCTAGAATTAAACTTACTTTCCATTTTACAATCACCACAATCACAGCCAATTTCATCATTACCATTACCATCAATCACCCCCGTTGCCAGCGTTATTATTACCATCACCAACACAGTCACCATCATTGCCACAATAATCACTACTAGCATCATACTACAGAGCATTCTGTGCAGGCGCCCAGCGGGAACCGATACAATGACATCACTCGCAACAGTCGATTGACGTGTCGCGATAAACTCGCTGTTAGATAATTTAAAGTGCGAGCGCCTGATCTCCGAGGTGAAACACGTTAACCTTACAGCTGACTTCACTGTATAGGTAGTGTATGTTGCAGATCAGAGGTAGAAACAATATTCGTGTTTTAAGCTCATATTCTTACAGTTTATATATATATATATATATATATATATATATATATATATATATATAATATGTATCATTATGTATCGTGACCAGAATATGCCACAAAATGGAAATATAAAAATTGGAGATTTATCCTTCGAGGAAGTGGAAAAATTCAAATATCTTGGAGCAACAGTAACAAATATAAATGACACTCGGGAGGAAATTAAACACAGAATAAATATGGGAAATGCGTGTTATTATTCGGTTGAGAAGCTGTAGTCTGCTGTCAAAATATCTGAAAGCTACAATTGATAAAACAGTTATATTACCGGTTGTTCTGTATGGTTGTGAAACTTGGACTCTCACTTTGAGAGGGGAACAGGTATTAAGGGCGTTTGAGAATAAGGTTCTTAGGAAAATATATGGGGCTAAAAGGGATGAAGTTACAGGAGAATGGAGAAAGTTACACAACGCAGAAATGCATGCATTGTATTTTTCACTTGACATAATTGGGAACATTAAATCCAGAGTTTGAGATGGGCAGGGCATGTAGCAAGTATGGGCGAATCCAGAAAAGCATAGTGTGTTAGTCGGGAGACCGGAGGGAAAAAGACCTTTGGGAAGGCCGAGACGTAGATGGGAGGATAATATTAAAATGAATGTGAGGAAGGTGGGATATGATGATATTGGATAGGGACCGATGCCGGGCTTATGTGAGGGTGGCAATGAACCTGCGGGTTCCTTAAAAGCATTTGTAAGTAAGTAAGTAAATTCTTAGAGTTTTGTTAGTTGTGTTAGTTTAAGCTTGTTCAAATGGAACCAAAAATGCCACATTACAGCAAACAATTTTTGAACTAGAGACTTTCTTTCAAGAGCGTGATTGTGGAGAGTGAGAAGACAATTTGAAAAAAAAAGTCATGGCATTTTTGTTCTGCAAGAATCTCGTTAAAAATTTTAGAGAAATGGATCCGTAGTGAATAAAAGTGCCAAGAATAAATCGCATGTACTTACTGAGGGAAAACTCGATGAAATAGACGAAACTTTAGAACATACTCCACAGAAATTTCTTCGTAAACTTGCGCAAGAAATAGGCGTTTCTAAAACCACAGTATCTAGAGCCACTCAAATTCTTAAATTTAATCCATACAGAATGAGGGTAGTGCATAAATTTCTACCAAGAGGTAATGTGAGTGAAGTGAATTTTTGTAATTACAATTTACAATGTGTTGTCAATGATTATGGATCCAGAAATAATACAGGGTGTCTCTAAAATCCCTATACATTTCACTGAAGGAAGGAAGTGATCGAAAAATCAATATTATTATGAAGTTTTATACTCATTCTACTTCCTTTCTACATGACCGCCATTTATGTCAAAACACACTCTCCATCTTTCAGTAATGGAACGAACTGCAAACCGTAACATGTCAATCGTAATAAGGCCTGCTGCTTCCCTGATACGATTCAGTAAATCAGGTAGCTTATTCACCTTGCTAGTGTAGGTTATACCTTGGACTTTATGTAGCCCAATGCAAAAAAAAAAAAAATCTATAGGTGAAAGATCCGTTGAATGGGAAGCCCACAGCCGAGGTGATCCTCTACCTATTCATCTCCCTGGAAAAGTTATGTTCAGTTAGTTACGGACAATGTGTTGAAAATGTTGAGGAGAACCGTCTTGCTGGAACCAGTATGCCATCCTGTAGAAGCTGTGGTTCCAGGAACAGCTCTAACATGTTGAGGTAATGTTACCCGTTATTGATTTCTCGGCAAAAAAAATATGGGCCATACAGTTTTGATTTTGTCATACCCAACCAAACTTTCACTTTTGGTATATCACGTTCCCACTCCGATGTCTCGTGTGGCTGTTCATATGCCCATATTCGGCTATTGTGTCTCTGCAATTTCCCACAAACTTGGAAAGTGGCTTCGTCGGCGAATAAAATGTCCATTAAGTTTTCGGTCTGTAGAGGCTCCAGGAAGTTATAACCCATTGCCCTACGACAGGCGAAATCTTCATCCCCAAGATGATGCAAAACTTGGATGTTATAAGCACGTAGAATTTTCCACGCTGTGTTGCGAAGGACATTCAGCTCCTTACTGAGGCGTCGATTTGATGACTTAGGACTCATTAACAATTTGAACCTATTGTATAGTGTCTGCCGATATGCGTGGTCGTCCAGGACGTTCCTCATCATACCCATTGCCGGTACGCTTAAATTTGTTTACAAGCAGACGAATGTGTGCCCTTGTTAGGGCTGGTTTATGGAATTTACGGGTAAATTCGACTCTGGCGTCTTTATATGGCAATCCACGTACCCGTGCACAAACAAAGGCAATCCGTTCTTCTGTGGTAAACATAATCTACTACACTAACTGCAGCTGCGAAGAAAATAAAAGTCTGCATTATCATGGAAATGAATAGGGACTTTAGAGACACCTTGTATTTTTCACTGACGAAACATAGTTCCAATTACACGGCCATGTTATAAAATAATATTATAACCAAAAACAATAGATACCGGAGCACAGAAAATCCATATATGAGGGGCTCACAACCACAATGGACCAAGTCCATCTGTGGTCAGTTTGTGGATTAATACAATCTCGGATGAAGAAAACTTAGATTTATTCATTGCCATAACAAACAAAGTCCATAACTCATTTGTTACTCCACAGAGGGCAGCATTTCCAATGGAAGGTGAAGGTTGCCAAGCGTGAGCCAGGAACTTTAAGACTCAATATCTCACTCAGAACTATTCCAGATGGACTTGGTCCACTCTGGTTGTGAACCCCTCTATATGGTGATAAACTTGGAGTGTGGTGCGGGGTAAGGCAAAACGAATCATAAGACCTATATTTTTTATATGATCAATGTGCACAAATATAGAACAGATATACTCATGCCACTTTTGAACAGTTGAATGATATTGAGTATCAGTATGTGTATTTCCGGGAATTCCGCATACAGCAGAAGCCTCGTTGAGATTAATAAAGGAATTTTTTGAAGATAGAATAGGATTCTTAGTAAAGGTTTGTGGCCCCCAAGATCCCCCGATTTGTCTGCCTGTGATTTTTATTCGTGGGAAAACTTGTGACAAAATCTACAGATGCATTTCCCACACAATTCATGAAACTTCATAGAAAAGTAGCTAAATTATGTAGAATCTGGGAAAAAAAATAATGTAGACTACCCAAAATGTTTCGAAGCTCATGTACTATTGAAAAACCGTCCTTATTTAAAAAGTAACCCCATCGCCCGCAAACAGCAGTAGGCCTACATGTAGCTCAAAATTTCTCTTAATATAAATGCTCGCAGGGTGTTTTTGTTTTCATTCGTTCCTGAATACTTACATACTTACAGGCTTTTAAGAAACCCGGAGCTTCATTGCCGCCCTCACATAAGCCCGCCATAGGTCCGTATCCTGAGCAAGATTAATCCAGTCTCTATCATCATATCCTACCTCCCTCAAATCCATTTTAATATTATCTTCCCATCTACGTCTCGGCCTCCCCAAAGGTCTTTTTCCCTCTGGCCTCCCAATTAACACTCTATATGCATTTCTAGATTCGCCCATACGTGCTACATGCCCTGCTCATCTCAAACGTCTGGATTTAATTTTCCTAATTATGTCAGGTGAAGAATACAATGCGTGCAGTTCTGTGTTGTGTAACTTTCTCCATTCTCCCTTAACTTCATCCCTCTTAGCTCCAAATATTTTCCGAAGCACCTTATTCTCAAACACCCTTAACCTATGTTCCTCTCTCAAAATGAGAGTCAAAGTTTCACAACCATAAAGAACAACCCGTAATATAACTGTTTTATAAATTCTAACTTTCAGATTTTTTGACAGCAGACTGGATGATAAAAGCTTCTCAACCGAATAATAACAGGCATTTCCCATATTTATTCTGTGTTTAATTCCCTCCCTAGCATCATTTATATTTGTTACTGTTGCTCCCAGGTATTTGAAGTTTTCCAACTCTTCAAATAATAAATTTCCATTTTTTATATTTCCATTTCGTACAATATTCTCGTCACGAGACATAATCATATACTTTGTCTTTTCGGAATTTATTTCCAAACCTATCTCTCTACTTGCTTCAAGTAAAACTCCCGTGTTTTCCCTAATCGTTTTCCTGAATGCATTTCGTAAATTATGAATAAAAGAGATACAAAAGAGTTTTGTCGTAATTATCGATTAAATGATTTTCATGTTAATAATAATAATAATAATAATAATAATAATACCAGTGATAATGATTAATAGTGTTCTAGCATCCTCATTATTTCATATTTTCATATAGTATTATGCAATGAATTCTTCTTCACTGGTTAGTTGCTCAACAAATGATTAAGATAATATACTTCTACCGCAATACTAGAGTTTGAATTGTGTGTTTTGTGTTGCTAACAGCTTTAATGGAATACAGCAATGAAGCCGTTCTGTGAGAGCGTACAGTTTCTGGGCATGAGATAACTGATGTCTACCATCTCACCGCACACGGCCACCTGTGTAACACTGTCATGTTCCAGCTGTGCCACGGTAGTCACACGCCTTGACATATTGTTTATTTAACAACGCTGTGTGTTGATACATACAGGTCACTTTACGCTTGGTTATGTGGGGGTAAAAAGAAATGCGGGAAGAACTGCAGCGAATGGGAATTTATAAGTTGGCATTTTCTAGTTTCATAAAAAGGAAAAGTTTATTTTGTCACTCACTTTGAATTAATCTCTCCTTTACCTAAGGGTACGTACACGTTGGAGCGACGATAAACGATAAAAGAAGCAGCGATGCTATATCAGAGAGAATTGAAGCATGCATTGTTATTGAGGTGTGCATATTGGAGTAACGATAAAAGCGAAGATACACGATAAAAGCAACGAAAAAGCAAAGTTCCATTTTCTTCGCTCTTGTCGTTCATATGATCTCTGATTAAGATAATATTAATCTGTATAAATACTGGTGATTATCAATATATCCGAATATTAATCGATTTATTATTATTTCGGCTTATTAAATTAATTATTTTAGATATTGACAAATTGATCAGTTGTGTATTTATTCGTCATATGTTATGTGATCACAAGAACCAATCACAACACAACGAATTTATACTATCTTTGGGATGAGAAACGGGTTTAATTTTGTACGTATTTAAGTTATATTAACCTTGAACTTGACAGATGATACTTTCTATATATCTTCTCTCATTAAGTGGATGCATAGAATATCTTTTACTGATAAATCAAAATGTTCGCTTCCCGCGTTCTCGTTGCTCCGATATGAACACTTGATTCTTTGATAATACCAAAGCGTCGCTAGATCATTTCTCTTATCGTTTACCGTTGCTCCAACGTACCCTAAGTCGGTACATCTTTGGGCTACATATCGCGGTGATTCTGATTCAATTACGTTCAGTATGAAATGGGAATATGACGTTTATTGTCTTGTGTTTGGCCAGACATACATCGAAATAATATTTCCATTATTAATGTCAAAATGCTTGTAGTACACTGCTCCGCCGATTTAGTATAATGCGTTTGAGTCTAAAGAAAGCAGGAAACAATAAAACGTGGCCTGTTGTGACAAGAATCCAAGCCCCTGCATACCAATAAGGCATCTTGTCACAAACACTTTCAAGTCTGAGTATTTCTGACAAAGTAAATATTATTCAACGCCTTGAAAACGGGATAAATGTTAAGGATATTGTTGGAGAGGAAATATTTATTTACTTCATTTAATCATTTATTTATTGAGTTACTTCTTTATTGGTTTATTTATTTATCACTCACTCACTCACTCACTCACTCACTCACTCACTCACTCACTCACTCACTCACTCACTCACTCACTCACTCACTCACTCACTCACTCACCCTTTGTTTTCTTTCTTAATTAATTAATTCATTCATTCATCCAATCATTTATTTATTATTGTATTACATATATGTATTAAGAAATAAAAATTAATTTCTATTAACGTTGTATCAGATTCGCTTTTATAATGAATTAACAACTCTTAAATGCCTATTTCCGTATGATAGAATTCTTACTATCCATAATATTCCTTGCATTTCTCATTCTACCTCAATGGTATTAAATATTTTTTTGCTAATGTACCCCAAAATATATTTGTACCCTCAAACTGCATTACAATTATATAAGAATTAACAAAAGACTATGATTGATGTTGTACTAAAAGAAACTATTATTATTATTATTATTATTATTATTATTATTATCATTATTAAAAGAGTTCGGGACAGAAGAATATATCAGATGATAGACGACATTAAGATGTATGGATCATATGCTGAGACTAAGAGGACAGCAGAAAATAGGAAAGATTGGAGAAAGATGGGTTTGCAGTGAAAGACTGTCCATGGGGAGAACACTTATGTATGTATGTATGTATGTATGTACTGTACTGTACTGTACTGTACTGTGCTGTATGTATGTCCAGCCTGTAGCCTATATATTTACTTACATCATAAAGTTTATATATGAAGACGGATATGTTACGTTTGGAATCAAAATTCCAGGGCGGAAAATGAAATTATATTCGTGGTTGAGTGAATAGTTAATTATTTATTCTAAATATGTCTTCTGAATTATAATTTACAAAAAGTAAAATTAAACACAATTACTGTAATTGATTACGTGATAAATAAATAAATTCATAGGAAATTCTTAAAATAATGTAATGAGTAGATGTTACCATGTCATTAATTTATTTCGTTAACACCTGTGGAGTAACGGTCAACGCGTCTGGCCGCGAAACCAGGTGGCCCGGGTTCGATTCCCGGTCGGGACAAGTTACCTGGTTGAGGTTTTTTCCGGGTTTTCCCTCAACCCAATATGAGCAAATACTGGGTAACTTTCGGTACTGGACCCCGGACTCATTTCACCGGCATTATCACCTTCATCTCATTCAGACGCTAAATAACCAAAGATGTTGATAAAGCGTCGTAAAATAACTTACTAAAAAAACTATTTCGTTAAAGGGGGAGCAATCTCATTGACGTTATTGAATCATTAGAGTAAGAACATCTGCAGTACGAGACTGAATAGTCTTCTAACGTCAAGTTTCTTGCAAAGCGAGATCTCTGCCACTCATTGTCCCACAGTTTTGTACTGGAATATAATACACGGATGAATCCTTACTTGAGACAGCATTCAGTAGACTTCACTTACTTCTTTTAAGAAGGACTCCATATCCGCAATGTAGTGGCTGCATTGTTCCTTCGAGATGCAGTATATGTAATGGATATGAGCCTCAGCGTTGTAGAAATAAAGTAAAAGAAAATATCGGAATGGGCAGAAGAACACGAACAAAAATAAGCAGGATGGGGGGGGGGAGAAAGAAATATCCCATCCCCTCGTTCCAAACAAAGCAGCTATAATTCTTCGTTGAGTTTTCCTTGTACTGTCATTTGAAATGGAGGGCTGCTATCCTTGATGGTACATCTTCATTCTATCCATCCCGCGCTCCGTAGGAAAAGAGTGGAAACTGGGGAGGATAGAAGGAGAGAGTTGCAAAACGGACTTGGGGCAGCGCTATACCACACATGTCAGATGGTGTGACTTACAGCGAGAGCACTCACATGAATGATAACTCACTTCTGTCTGGCGGTTCGTAAGACATAAATGCTAACAAATACGAAATTCAATGTAATGAATAAGGTTAGAAGCGTTTAAAGTGAACATTGACTAAAATAGATTGATATTTATGAATTTTGGTTCCTTTCGATTTATTATGTCAGTTTTAAAACATGAAGATTTTGCTCTTTTCTTTTTAAGTTGACTGGAGATCTGGTTCAGAGTCTCTCACGCTTGGTGGCCGAAGGGTTTACAATTTCAAGGATCGTTAGGTTCACAGATTTTACGTATCTCCTAGAAGTTCCCTGTGCTAAGATGTGGAACAGACATACAAAAAATTAAGAAAAGAAAATTCTATATAAACAGCATATATGTTTGAAATTGCTATTTATTATGTTTAAGGCTGTCGTTTCTTTTGTTATTGTAAAGGTTTTATCATTCTCTATTGGGTCCGATTTCCAACAAAAATGTGGAGATAATGTATAATTAAGCTTGAGTAAGTATTACTAATTGAAGGGCTCAGAGCCAAAGGCGACCAACCCACAATTTTGTATTGTTCATTATTAAGCCTTTTTTCAAAACTATACATCGTTGTTATAGATTTTTATTTATTTTATTGGGTTATTTTACGACGCTGTATCAACATCTAGGTTATTTAGCGTCTGAGTGAAATGAAGGTGACAATGCCGGTGAAATGAGTCCGAGATCCAGCACAGAAAGTTACCAGCATTTGCTCGTATTGGGTTGATGGAAAACCCCGGAAAAAACCTCAACCAGGTAACTTTCCCCGACCGGGATTGGAACCCGGGCCACCTGGTTTCGCGGCCAGACGCGTTGACCCTTACTCCACAGGTGTGGACGTTGTTATAGATTCATGATATTTTTTGTATTTATTCAATGCAGACCAATTAAATTAAATTGTGAAACCAACCATTTTTGTCAGGATCCTCTTAATATCAACTCTTATTTACTCATTTTGTAATTGTGGGTTAGTCGCCTTTGGCTCTGAGCCCTTCAATTATTCTGAGTTATGTGAGTGCAGTCTTACAAAGGAACATTCTCTACTTTTGAACTGCGATTTCAATAAAATTTCTAAGTTTGGTTCAGTAAATAATCTGGTAATAGTTACTTACCTAGCTTTTCCCAATTAAAAAAATATAACGTGTTTAATTACACGTCTTATACGCCGCTCTTACATGTAACTAACACTGGCACTCACTGTTGTATTGACTGCTCATTTGCCTAGCAACGTAGCGCCACTCGAAAATGTATAACTTGGTACAACAGTATTGAAATAATCACTACGATTTTAAGAAACGTATATCAACCCCGTATACAATAGTATAATTATATTATCTACACATACCTGAATCATCATCCTCTGTGATAATGAGGCTCTGTTACGAAATGGTCAGGGCAGAGCATTCTTTTGCAGTACAAACATGCCACAACAGCTGGGTCCTCATATCCAGGTGTTTCACAAATAGAATTTCCAGTACGCAGAATTGTTTGGAGGACATTACTGAAATAGTTTGTCCTTTTCTGTCATATATCCAAGCATATACCAGAGTTTGGATGAACAGAACTGATAATACACAACAGATTCTATCATGTAAATTTTCTGCCGATTCCTGAGTAATTTGTTTGAACCTGAAATAATCTTCTACTGTACGAATCACAAGTTTATACTGTCTAAAAAATATGCATCTAATGGATGTATAAACCGCGTTGTTTTGGGTGGGATAATTTCCATATTTATAGTTCTTCCATCTACCAAGCGAAATATTTCCTCATATATAAATATATTTATATCTGAAGTATCTTTCTGTACATCAGAAATGAAAACTTCCTTCAGTCAAATTTTTACATGGAGTTTACAGAATTTACCTGATGACCTAGCACTTACTACATTATTAAAAGTGGTTTCCTCCTCTATCGATTGCTTTACTCTAGGACCAAATTCGCCCTTCGGTTCTTGAAAACGTATGAACAATCGCGAACCTAACACGCCAGCAGAGTACATATGAATTTGGATTGTTTAAGAATGTGTTGTGGAAGCTATGGACTCGCCTTGATGAGAGAGTGTCCTGCCAGAAGTCATTTCATAGTCAAAACGAGTGTGTTAAACACACTGTCTGAACTGTAATGCTTTTCATCAATGATTTTATTAATATCTTTTACGAATTCATTGGGTTTGTCAATGAGGTTTCTTAAATCGATAATGTGTTGTGGAAGCTATGGACTCGCCTTGATGAGAGAGTGTCCTGCCAGAAGTCATTTCATAGTCAAAACGAGTGTGTTAAACACACTGTCTGAACTGTAATGCTTTTCATCAATGATTTTATTAATATCTTTTACGAATTCATTGGGTTTGTCAATGAGGTTTCTTAAATCGATAATGTGTTGTGGAAGCTATGGATTCGCCTTGATGAGAGAGTGTCCTGCCAGAAGTCATTTCATAGTCAAAACGAGTGTGTTAAACACACTGTCTGAACTGTAATGCTTTTCATCAATGATTTTATTAATATCTTTTACGAATTCATTGGGTTTGTCAATGAGGTTTCTTAAATCGATAATGTGTTGTGGAAGCTATGGACTCGCCTTGATGAGAGAGTGTCCTGCCAGAAGTCATTTCATAGTCAAAACGAGTGTGTTAAACACACTGTCTGAACTGTAATGCTTTTCATCAATGATTTTATTAATATCTTTTACGAATTCATTGGGTTTGTCAATGAGGTTTCTTAAATCGATAATGTGTTGTGGAAGCTATGGATTCGCCTTGATGAGAGAGTGTCCTGCCAGAAGTCATTTCATAGTCAAAACGAGTGTGTTAAACACACTGTCTGAACTGTAATGCTTTTCATCAATGATTTTATTAATATCTTTTACGAATTCATTGGGTTTGTCAATGAGGTTTCTTAAATCGATAATGTGTTGTGGAAGCTATGGATTCGCCTTGATGAGAGAGTGTCCTGCCAGAAGTCATTTCATAGTCAAAACGAGTGTGTTAAACACACTGTCTGAACTGTAATGCTTTTCATCAATGATTTTATTAATATCTTTTACGAATTCATTGGGTTTGTCAATGAGGTTTCTTAAATCGATAAATAAATGTTTATGAGGCACCAACAGGGGAACTGTGTTTTTTTTTTTTTTGGCGAACATCAGTGCCCACTGTTTAAGATTTTAGTCATGCACCGGAAAACTTCGTTGGCGCGAAGTTTTAAATGCATCCATCCTTTAATTTTTTTATTGTTAACAACACATGATATTTAGGAGGCTTTTTAAAATAATCTACTGCCTTATATACAAAACAGTGGTGCATCTGAATTTTTTTTGTATTTGATAATATTATATGCTTGTTAGTTCCTTTCGTAGTCAGTGTTTTCACGTGATCATTAATTTTTCGATATTTATTGATTATATCATCGGTTAAAGTGGTTGTCTGTGCCTTAACTGGAGATGGCATTTCATATTCACTTGTTGATGGAGATGTGTCTGTGTCATCGGCATTCACAAATTCATCACTGTTTTCACTGTCAGATGCACTATCTACATCTAATGAGTCATACATCACAACTGCACCTCTATATTGATATTTATCCTGAATCAGGTCAAATAGTTCATAAGCGAAAGACAGATCATCAATACCGTCTTCCTGTAATTCAGTAGTTTATCTGTCAATGGATGTGACAAGTGCCGTTTTCAATGCCTGTAAATAGTCCACTGTCAATTTATATAAGAATTTCCGCTGTCTATGGATGTAAAATTTTCTGAATCTCCACAAACATACGGTTCTTTTAGTGTGTGGCAATTATGTCCTCTGTTATTCAGAGCCAAAGCAATAGATGACTGTGAATTGTGAACAGGAAAGAATTAGACTAGGAACAATATTGCCTCTTTCTATTTGATATTCTGGCATTGCGTGAAAGAATGGAAGAAGACAGATGGGAAGCAAGCTGCTCTTTTGTTAGGTTTCGAATTTTACGAAAAGTAACATTCTGTTGTAATTTACATATGTGTTAAATGTAGGGTTCTTGTCTTAGATGCATTATTATTTAATTGTTGGTCTTGTCTGATAGGAATAAAGTGCATATTTATTTTTCTCTTTTCTCAGCTCTGAAAGAATTACATACGAGGTCCGACAATAACGTAATGAGACTGATTTTTTCCCATCAGATGAGACAACCCTGCAGCCTCCTACCAGAGATATATTTGACCTTGGTCCTCCCTTCATCCAAATTTCAACTTGACCACCTTCCAAGATGTAGGCTAAGTGTGGAGTAACTGCTTGATTAGTGGAGTTGTGTGTTTGCTCCTCGTCAATACAATGAAATCGCATAATATCGCGCTTGTGTTAAACTCGGTGAAAATGCTACTACAACGTATGGAGAGCTTCAGTAAGCTTTTAGAAATGAAGTGATGTCAAGAGCAGAAGATTTTTCTGATGGGATAACATGTTTGCCGAGAGCAGAAGCAACGTTGAAGATGAACACTCAACAACTGCACGGACAGATGACAACATTGCCAGGATACGTGAAATTGTACGAACTGACAGGCTATTAACAGCCAAAATTATAGCACAAGAATTGAACATGAATCGGGAAGCTGTTCCTCTCATTCTAACTGAAGGTCTGGGCATGGGAAAAGTTTGTGCAAAAACCGTTCCGAAAAATCTCACTGGGCAACAGCGAGATAAACGGAGAAATGTGGCTGCTCATCTGTCTCAATACTGCCGCAGCCTCCATATTCACCAACCTTGCTCCATGCGACTTCTTCTTATTCCTTATTGTGAAAGGAGGCCATTTTCAAACAGAAGACGTCCGAAAGACCGTAACCGAGGCATTAAACAGTGTCTCAAAATATGACTTGAGGCTTTCCCGGCGTTTGATGTAGAATAACTCTTCTCGGGTTCTCAGCCAGGTGAGTTGGAGATTTGCTTCCAAGCTTTCGATGGCTAGCTCTGCCATCTTCAGGGAAAGAAGATGACAGAGCTAGCCACCGAAAGCTTGGAAGAAAATCTCCAACTCACCTGGCTGAGAACCCGAGAAAAGTTATTCTAGTGTCTCAAAAGATGAGTTCCACAGGTGCTACCAACAGTGGCAGCAACGTTGAAATAAGTGTGTACAGTCTCAAGGAAACTACTTTGAAGGTGATCACATTGTAGTTGGTTAAAAATGTAAGTAAAAGTGTTTTTTTTAAACTGGTCTCATTACTTTATTATTCGATCTCTTATAATGCAGGGCTTCCATAGTGGTTTAGAGGCTTGTTGCATTAGGGATACTGTGTGCTGGTGAACATTATTAGGTGAAATACTATTACACATTGTAAATAATTCCACCGTTTGTATTTATTTGTTAAGTATATGATCGGAAGACATATTTTTTTCAGGGTTTCGTTCCAAAGTTCATTTTTCACCTTCTCGATTTGATAATAGACATATATAGAAGTGAGATCTGAAGTATAACAATGATGATGAAGTCGTAAAACATAACGATGAGAATATGCAAATAAAAAGAGAGAGGTATTAATAAGGAAATAATGTAAAAATATGACAGATTTATAATCTCATTGATTGCGTAATTACATTGTTCTTTCTTTCTGTTACACATGAAATGTTACATGTGATTGAGATTTTGGCTGGTACATCTATTATCAGGCAATAGCATAAAGTTGCCTAATTCTGTGATACTCCTAATTCCGTGATATATTTTTTTCACTGAAAGTTACGGGATTTAGTATCTTGCTAGGAAGTTCATCGATGTCTCAAAAGTAGGCGAAAGATGCACTGTTTCGGGAAAGATATCTAGCGCTATGTTCGAACGGCAAAACTTTGACTGATATTCAAATTAAAAAATTTGTTTCACGGAATTAGGGATATCACGGAGTTAGAAAACTTTACCCTACATCTCACTTGACGATATATATATATATGAGAAAGAACAATTCTGTCGTCAATTTGCAAATTGGGACATGTCAAAATAACAAAGTGTTGGAAAATGGCAAAAACTATAACTAAGTTAACAAATTAAGAGGTTCATATATTTTGTTCTAATTAGATCACTATTGGGACATACATTCAGGATCCATGAAAATTTTAATTTTTTTATGTCTGTTACGGTTTTTTTTTTCGATTTCCCAACACTTTGTTATTTTTGACGTGTGTCCTTTTGCAAATCGACGATAGAATTGTTCCATACAACTTAAGTCTGAACTGTCTTGTTAGTCAGCGATGATTATAATGGAGAAGGAAAGGAACTGGTCATCCTTTACCATTATCTCCTGGCTTAGTTACCTCATGCGTAATGCCTTATCGGTGTAATTTATGAGTTTTCAATTAGTATTTAAGCATACATAAAATGTGACATTTTTTCATATCCAAAAAAGACGTAATGACGTCGAAAAGGAGTTTAAGACGACGAAGGAAGTAGAAGGGAAAGGAAAAAGAGAAGACGAATGGAAATAAGGAGAATGAGGGGGAAAATGAGGCGATGGAAAGGATATGAGTAAAAGACAAGGTAAAGGATAGGGGAGGAAGGAAAGAAAAGAGAATAAAAGAGAAGGGAGTAAAATGAAATTGAAAATAAAGGAAAGAGAAGAGAAAAAGGGAAGGAAAATGGAAGGAACTAGAAGCAAAAAATAGAAAAGAAATGTAGAAAAGGAAAATGAAGCAAAGACAGAAGGCAGAAAACGTCAGGAAGGAAAACATAAGTAAAATATTCATTCATTCATAGTTTTATGACCAAAGGAAGGTCTTTATAGGCCAACAGATAGGCCTAAGTATTTTATACAGGCTGGTGCTATCAATATTCAGACGTTCACATGATGTATAACTGGAATTGGGCCTTGCGTTGAGTATCGATTTATGAGAGTTAAAAATGTGGTAAAACATCAGAACGTATATGGGCCCGTCAAACTGAACATAGGTTCATCCTATTGTTTCGTAACTGCATTAGCCATTGTGACCAGAAAGCCGAGCCTATATGTCGACGAAAAAATTAATACAATGGTGAATGTACTCGCATTTCTCTGCATATCGTACTAAATTCAAACCAAGAACATTCCCCGTTTCCAACGTTGAATACATACATTTCGGATGATACGCATTGCATTGGGTTGGTTTTCCATCTTTAGAACACTATAAGCTTTTTGTGGTATACAGAGAATTTCAATTAAGATGGAATGAATAGTGGCGGATCTCATTTCAGTCCATGCAGATCCGCGCCTCGTAGAATGGTTTATGAAAATATGCTTAATCAATTTGTGATCAAATTGTGAATAAGAAGAGAATTTTCAAATGACGTCAATTAATTTATTGTTCTTAAAATCAAAATAAAATGCCATTAGAATTAATTTTGGAATAACCGCTTGACAAAGAATTAAAAACATATATATTTACATCTTGCTGAAATTATGTTTTTGTCTCAAATTCGTAAATTGTGTAGCAAAGACAACATAATTTACAGAACCATAACATATTAATATATTATGAAGACTATTTACTTTGTTATTCGGAACAAATCATGGAATATCAAGAGAAAAATTAAGTTATATTCATCATATGAATATCAAGTTAGAGTACCGGTAGTATAGAACGTTGATCAAAATACAGAATTCAGCATTCAATGATAATGTTAATAGCCAGTAGTAAAACTCAGGAATTCTCCTGCTGTGGCTGAGTGGTGAAACGGCCGCTAGCCTACGGTACAGCAACCCGAGGAAATCTCTAACCTTAGAGGAGGAGTGGCAGTGGTTGAGGTCGTAGGAGTTCTAACGATACGAAGTAGTGACAGGAGCAGGAATATTAGTGACAGGAGTAGAGAGAGTAGCAGTGACAGGAATAGAGTAATAGTGACTGAGACAGAAAGAGTAGCATTGACAGTAGGAAGAGTAATACTGGTAGAGGTAGAGAGAATAGCATTGACAGGAATAAAGAGAGTAACAGTAACAGAAGTAGGAAGAGTAGTAGTAACAGGAGTAGACTAGTAGCGCTGACAGGAATAAAGATATTAATACGAACAGATGCAGGAAGAGTACAGCTCATGCATTTTGTCAAGACACTCGCGACGTGCAGTACGGGAACAACGTTTCTGTTAAGTGGGTAGGAGTAGAAGGGAAGGTCGGGTGTGTGTCTACCGAGTTCAATGCAAAAACTAACTCATTTCCCTATAATTCGAAAGTAGACTCATCCGATCTTATGCGCAGCTCTGTAGGAAGAGTGGGGGAGAGTCTTGACAAAATGCATGAGCTGTAATAGTGACAGGAGTAGAGAGAGTAGCGCTGACACGAATAGAGAGATTAATTCTAATCTTGTCAATTCTAATAGTTCTAGTATTAAATTAAAAAAGTTATGTATGGATTTTATAAAAATTGAAAAATTGTAAATTTAAATTTATATATTCTAATTGCATAGTAGACATAAGACAAATTGTATTGTATACTTATTAATTTCAATTCGGAATCCGCCCCTGAGCACGAGTTCTACTCTTTCAAGGGCGAGCTAAAGTTTTTCTGTATGTATATATATATATATATATATATATATATATATATATATATATAACATTATTTTGTTACAATTATTAGCAAAATAAATAAATAAATAAATAAATAAATAGTGACAGAAGTGGGAAGAGCAGCAGTAAGGGGAGCAGGAAGGGTAATAGTAAGAGAAGTAGATAGAATAGCAGTGACAGGAATAAAGATAATAATAGTAACAGAAGAAGGAAGAGTAATAGTGACAGGAGTAGAAAGATTAGCACTGACAGGAAAAAAAGAGTAATACTAACAGATGCAGGAAATGTAATAGTGATAAGAGTGAAGAAAATAGCAGTGATAGAAATGAATAGAGTAATAGTAACAGATACTGGAAGAGTAGTAATGGCAGGAGTTGAAAGAGTAGCGGTGACAGAAATAAAGAGAGTAATAGTAAAAAAACAGGAATAATAGTAACTTAGTAGTGACAGGAGTAGACATAGTAGCAGTGACAGGAATAGAGAGAGTGATAGCAACATGAGTAGAAAGAATAGCAGTAATAGTAAGAGGAGTAGAAAGAGTAGCAGTGACAGGAATAAAAATAATAATAGTAACACAAGCAGGAATAGTAATAGTGATAGGAGTAGAAAGAGTAGCACCGACAGGAAAAAAGAGAGTAATACTAACAGATGCAGGAAATGTAAAAATGATAAGAGTAGAGAGAATAGTAGTGACAGAAATGAATAGAGTAATACTAACAGATGCTGGAATAGTAGTAGTGATAGGAGTAGAAAGAGTAGAAAGAAATAGAGTATAGTAAGAAAAGCAGGAATAGTAGTTGTAGTGATAGGAATAGAGATAGTAGAAATGACAGGAATAGAGAGAGTAATAGCAACATGAGCAAAAAGAGTAGTAGTAAGGGGAGCAGGAAGAGTAATAGTAGGAGGAGTACAAAGAGTAGCAGTGACAGGAATAAAGTAATAATAGTAACAGTAAGAGTAATAGTGACAGGAGCAGAAAGAGTAGCGCCGACAGGAATAAAGAGATTAATAGGGATTATATAGAATGGACACTGAGCGAATTTTCCTGTTTTGTTTTTCTGTGCGCCAGCGTTTAGTTCCACTTTCCAGCGCTAGAGGTTAGTGTAATCGAGCACACGCTAAAGGTAAGGGTTCACTACATCGTATCGCACGCAGCGGACGAATCGCATGGATCGGAAGAAGATTATATTTGCTGTAATTGTTATGTAACCGCGTTCACTACATCGTATCGGACACATCGCCTTTCGGCAAATCCGTCCACGTTTCTCGGATGGGCAACTTTACCGATGCGTGCGATCATGGCCTTCTTTAATAAATCAATTTTAATTGGTCAACTGTTACTATTATGTTGTGCCATGTCCAGTGTCGCACCAAAATGGTAGACGGAAAACTTATTTCGCGTGTAGAAAATTGCGAAGAATTAGGCTACATAATTTGAGGCGTTCCCATTACAGTAATGAAGTCGTTTCTTGCAAATATATTATGTAACCAATATTTCTTTCGTTTCTTCCTCTTCAATTAAGACGCATGAAGCAATTACAATTACGACGTCATGTTTTAAACAGCTGACAGGGGAATCCGATGAGGCGATGAGGTGAAGCCGTTACAGTAAAAGCACTGCACTTAAAATATCCGTTGCGTGCGATTCGTACGAGGAGTACGATACGACGTAGTGAACGCTTACCTTAAGAGTTCCTCGATAATAATTGAATATAAGAGTTGAGATACAGGATCCAACCATCGCCTTCCTTGCTGCATAATCCAATAACGGCTTTGCTTCAAATAAATTCAAGTTAACAGCTTTCCCTTATTTCTCAGTGATAAACTAGATTTAATAATAATTTTTTGTGTTTTATATATAATAAATTATATTATAAAATAATATACTATATTATATAATTATGTATCAAATTAGTTTAATATTTGTATACAATATAACAGGCATACGGTTTTACTTGGCATAGGAGTTTTGTTTTTCCATTTTCAGCGCTATCAAGTCCTTACATATTTTAATAATAGCCTATTGTTGATGGTGTAAACGTCTCAACTCTCATTATAAAGGAACTATAGAGTCTAGACATTACAGATAATGACGGATTTATTATTTCATCGATCCAATTTATTTTATTTGAATACGTAATGTAACTACTCGTATATGTATTAATTGTATATTTGTTATATTCTGCTGTGTCGTCTGCTAGCTGGTGTGATGTCAGCGCCAACTCTAGAGAGAAAGCAGAATCTCACGCTCAATCTGGTTTGAAGGTCATTGAAATCAGTCCTGTTACATCAAAGGCGCCGATGCGAAGTGTCCATACTTGTAATTCCCTATACTCTGGTAATACTAACAGATGTAGGAAATGTATAGTGAAAAGAGTAGAGAGAGTAGCAATGACAGGAATGAATAGAATAATAGTAACAGATGTGGGAAGAGTAGTAGTGACAGGAGTAGAAAGAGTAGCGGTGACAGAAATAGAGAGAGTAATAGTGATAGAAGCAGTAATGACAAGGGTAGGAAAAGTAGTAGAGGCAAGAGTAGAGAGAGTAGTGGTGGTGTCAGCTGTGCAAAATTTGGGACTGATTTTTTCGGTTCATTAGAGGGGAACATTGTTCATTCTTTTTGCGTCAGTAATAAAACTTCTTGTAATAAGTGAGGAAACAGCTGCCTCTTGTACCTTCTGCACGTTTGGAAGTATACAGATAAAATTTTACGTAAGAGTTTGCTGAAGATAGACGAAAAGCTCTGTTGTCCGCTGTTTATGTGGATAAGGATTTGAATTCCTATGTATAGTCTGTAAGTATATGCATAGGCTGTAAAAAATCTTTGTGTATAAAGTTATAGCGCATAAGTCGTACCTTTTTAATCCGAGTGAAGATATTCTTCTCACTTTTTGGGGCGGCATATATCTGCAGCTTCATAAAGTGACGGGGCGGAGGTATTGTGATGCCGGCATGCGAGCAGATGCTGCAGCGCCGAGCTTCAATCGCCAGTTCTCCACGTAATAACCAGAGTTACGACACTCCCCCATACTGCGCCTCCGCCCAAATGGAACGAGTCGGAAAATCTCCATATCTATACTGAACGCCAAGGAGCTCCGTCATTTTATTCTTTTACTTTAGCAAAGTAAGCAATTATGTAAGATTATCTTAACCGTTAAAGATTGTGTAGTGGTTTTTGCTCAGAATTATGAAATAAGAATTAAATTAAATTAAGATGTTGGGAGGGAAACAGAATTAATTATGACTGAGCCAGCCTTGAGGAGAACTTTATTAACTCTGTTGCCTGAATAACTGAGAGATCAACTAGCCTAGCCGTAAAGTTTCATTGACTGCTGTATGTCTTCAAAGAAATTGCATTTCATAATCTACGTTCTACGTTTACGCTTGTTGGAATATTTCAAATTTCAAGAGAATTCAGACATTGGCGACTAACAATTCATGGAAATATCCCGCTCTTTCGGAATTCTACTCTAGATACATTATTAAATGCCAGGGCTGGGCATCGAGAGCGGATCCACACTCTAAACGGGGACGCTTAATATTCTTCCTTCACTGAATCAACGCTGCGTGGTGTTCGGCGGGGAAGAAAGGGGATGAAGAGAAGTCATATGGCTCCCCGTGAGAGAGTAGAATCTGCTCTTGCTGCCCAGCGCTGTTATATGGAGACGATCAGGTTCTTTTTCCTACAAGACGAGCTGCAATACTCAAAATATCACCTGAATATAATAGCACAAAATTTCAATATGAAAATTTCCCCAAACAAAACAAAAATTATGGCGTTCCAAGGTAAACAGCCAGTTAGGAGTAAAATTTGCATTGGAACCCATACGTTAGAACAAGTAAACTCATTTATATATTTATGTTATAATTTGACATATTTACCTGTTACTGATATATCTGAAAATATCCAACATTTTAATGGAGCCTTACGAACCATCAACCAGGTTTTCACAAGCACGAAAACTCAAAAACATACCAGGTTAAAAGCGTATAAAGTTCTAGCAAGACCTTTCCTCATGTATGGTAGTGAGGCCTGGACTGTCCGAAACTCAATTGTTCAACGCCTAACAACTGCGGAAATGAGATTTCTAAGGAGGACTGCCGGCTACAGCTTGCTTGACCACAAAAGGAATGAACTAATTACAAAAGAATTGAAAATTACACCTATTTATGAACATCTCAACCACTATAGACAAAAAATGGCTTAACCATGTCAATAGGATGGACCGTTCCAGACTCCCAAGACAAATTCTTCGCTATATATCACATGGAAGACGATCTTTGGGACGCCCCCTGAAAAGATGGACGGAGACTGTAACAGGCCACTAGGCCTAATACCTGCAAGGACGATGATGATGAAGAGAATTCATCATTTCATCTAATCCAGTATAATCCAATTCTGTTTCTGTTGTACACAACTCAGTTGACTAGCATTAATTATTTGAAATCTTGAACATTAAAGTGTAAATTTACGACCTTGCATTATAATTTCAAAAGCAATAACTGTTGAATCAAACGAAAATCACGTGCATATTAAAATAACTGTTTAACTACACCAGAAGCTCGGGATCATCGGTTTAGGCTTACATGGAAAACTGTAGACTAGTACGGAAAGAAACATTTCTAATTCTATCCGATTCGCCTCTCTCGAATGGGTGTGAAGCTACCGGCGTATAGTAGTCTCGGATAGCTAGTAGGATTTGACATCTGGGACTGCGTTCGAGCGTGGTCACATGTGGGTTAGAATTCCACTTGGGCCTACTATCTGGTTGGACCTATTTCCGGCGTATTCCAGAACTATAAAGCAAATGTCACGCAATCCTCGGATTCACATCGCCAAATATCATTCCGCTATCATCAATCTCACTTTTGCTACATAACTAGGCTTCATATTCCAGCTAACTAAAGACTGAAGTTAAAGCCACATTGGGTATATAGTACGCCGAACATAGGTAATACAGCGGATAAGGATATAAACAAATAGTTCGTCGTTGCGTATTCGTGGATTATAGTCAACTCCCGACATTCTGAAGGTAAACACATGCTTGAGCCGTGATGTTCATTTTCGTTGTGATCTTTTCAGTGAAAAATAACGTGAATTCGTAAGTTACGGAACTTGAACATATGCAGATGTTACTTGAAATGATTTTATATCGCAATAAATTCTTTCGATAGCATATAACGTTATTGGTGCATGACGTAGTGCAAGATATTCCTATTGTCTAATATTTTTAATGTTTCATTAGGATATTGCATGTTGCTCATCAATGAAAATCCAATAATTTTCTATGTAGGTACTTCTCTAGAAATTACCTAAAATGTAGATTATTCAATTTATTAATTGAGATGTTGGCATTGAACATCATGGTAGGCTACAAAAATCCATGCTAAACGTCGAGTTAATATCTTCATAATTTTCAGATTTTGATGGTACTGGTTTTTTAGATTAAGTTCCACACACTTTCTGTGCCTTTTGGTATTGCAGTGTCTTTCAATGCACTATTTTTCTCACTTTTACGTTTATTTTACACAATTTATATGTAATGTTGCCTATATTGTCAGTGAAAATATAATAATAATAATAATAATAATAATAATAATAATAATAATGCCCTGCAATATTACACGCTTGGGCGTCTTACCCAAGCCATTTTACCTCTTCAATGAACCTTCAATCAGCCACAAAGATGTAGTTATTTAAATAACACGACTAGTAAGAGCAGTGATCGATAAGACTACTCACTATGACTGCGTCCCGATTTTGAATTTCCAGAGGAAGAATACAGAGGATGCATAACTATTTTGTATACGAACGTACCTGTACCTGCGCTGTGATATCACATATACTTCGAATCAGGCAACTTCACTCCAGTTTATATGTAGCTGAAATACGGAGCCAATACATAACCTTGTAAATGATACAGCGTCGTTGAATGATTAAAATCCGATGACATTCGTAAAACAGTATATATTAAGGCTCTATATACGTTGAGATCTGTATCGATACAAATACCGATACGTATTTCCGAGATCTGTATCTATTATCAAGACCCCCAACCACGTTGAGATCTTTATCGGTATAAATAGCGATACATACTTCAGAGCTCTGTATATAGTATCAAGACCCCTCATTCATTTTGAGATTTATATCGATACAAATAGCGATACCTGTATCCGAGATCTGTGTCTAGTATCAAGATTCCCATTCCCGTTGAGATCTATATCAATACAAATAGCGATACTTCCACTTCCACTTCCACTAACATTATTAAAACCCAGGGTATATGAAATTTGAAATGATGAGTGTAAAAAATTGAAATACTAATAATGGAGGATATAATCTTGGAGCTCTTGCGGCACCTGAAGATGTGATTCCATTAAGAAATAAATTTAGCAGTAAATACACTCATAATGCATCAACTTTTGCACGCCCAAGCTTTTTGATATAAGTAAAAAAAAAATTCACTTCATCCTAGTATATAAGGCCTGAACTTTGATATTTTCAGCGAGATCGCTGAGTTTCTGGCAACCAACCATCAGGATCCATCACGGAGACAAATCTTCATGCCAAGAAACTAAGACGTGAAATTTTCTTATCCAGAGAAATTGCACAAATCCATTCATGTACTAATCTAAAACTTACAATCTCATCCTCAAAAATGACTATATTAAACTTTACTAGTGTTCTCTTCATTCTAGTATAACAAAAACATGAGCTGTTTCAATCGGATTATTGAGAAGCATTTGTGTCTCCCATGTTTCGGAAAATCGAACGCTGGCCGAACCTAAGCAGTCTCTTAGATAGTTAGAACGGTAAACCTTTCTCTATACTTGTTTTATGAGACAGCAGCAAAATGACAATATAGATATTGTCTTGTTCGATATTACTATCACCTCGACGTGACATAGCAGAAACCGAGTGGTTTATAGAAATTTGGAATTTGGCAACTTTCTCATATTTTACCAGAAGACATACCATAAAGAGTGACGGTGTGCAGAGCTCAGTGAGCCTGGGGACTTAGTAGAGGAAATATTGGACTTTGACATGGGTAGCGGTAACATCGGGGTTAAGGTATAACGCTATAAAGTCGGAAAATGGTGGGTTTGATTCCCGATGGGTAATGGATTTTCTCCATTGATGTAATTCTCCCGGCCGCTGCACTGTGACTCTGGAATTTAATCGGCCTATAGCAGAAATGAATCTCAGGAGCATTTCCTTGCGGGTAACATACATCCCTACTGTCATTAATGCCGATTATCTGTAAAGGTGGGACTCTTAACCTCTCGCCACTTCCTGTGCCCATGTGACCTGCATGGGATTGACCACATACATTTAAAAGTGCGAAGCGCGAATTAATTTATTTGTATCCAAAGGGAAAGGAAACATCGCATGATATTTAATAAGACCACTTTGCAAATAAAAAAATCAGTAAATAATGAATAAAAAAATTATAACTCACACTATTATTGGGTAATAATTTCATTCAATTACATCGTCGTATCATATGTAACTGTTTATTTACAAATATGATCACAGTCATCTAATGACCATTACTCCAAATATACAAGAATGACAAAATCGAAGAACATATTCACTTTTATTTAAAATGTAATGGAAATTTAAAAACGATAGGGATTTAATTAAATAAAGAATTATATTTCGTAAAAGTGAATTTAATGGGAATACTTGATGCTAAAGACATTAATGTTGAATGATTATTTCGAATTTAATGGTATTTAGGTTATGGTGTTCCTTACTGAATTGTGGAAACAGTTTGCGAAATATCAATTTTATTACAAAAGTGATTACATTGCATTGATAGATGGCTCTCATTTATTGAAATTCAGTGGATTCTTACACTTTATTGATGAATTGTTACATAAGCTAAATAGGCTGTAGTAATGTCACGAGAGGTCTGAGATTTATTAGGACTATTTCGTGAATAAAATAGAAATTTAAATAATATATCCCTAAAATTCGATCATAAAATGTTAATAATTGTATATTTACGAATATGTAACCTATCCAGACGTTGTGAAGTTTAAATAGATGAATTCGATTACTGCAATAAAGAAATTGGATGTTATTCAGTAATGCCAATTGCGAAAAGCGAAATACAGGTTTAACAATGTTAATTACATGTACTGCATTTTACTCTTATCATTATAACAGAAATACATTTTTATTACCTGCTGAAAACATAGTTTAATTAAAAATTTTATAATATAATTATAGTAACCTGATTAATACATTAATTAAACGAAGAATTGTTGAAAACGCATTTATCAAATCTGAATGAAGGAGTGTAATTTTCTTCAGATAGCCTACAATGTACATGAAATTAGAACATGAAGATGTAGATGTGGAAGGAGAATTTCGTACTTTATTTAGTACTTCATCGCTACATTACACACTACACCGAGAACTAAGAACTATACAGTATGTGTGGAGACAGCTATGTAGTAATGCTTATGTATTCACACAATAGCGAGACATATGTTGCTACACAGTAAAGCCATCTCTGTATTGATAATTAAAACACGTATTTTATTACGCCATAAGGAACTAAGTTTGATCAAAGACCTTGTATATAATACTATACAAGTTTTAGATTTGATATGCGCTGATGTTACATAAATTTGAGCATCTGACTTTCTATTAATTGTTTAATTTCGTTCACGTAATACAAATTTTATAGGCTACAATTAGGTTAGTTACCTGTGGAAGCGAGACAATGTCGGCTGTGCCTTATTTGACCGTTACTCCGTGCTACAGGAAAGCATTTACCATAGCTCGACAAACGTATTCTCACTGTAGTGTGTAACGGGACTGAAGCTGCATCTACACAGTTCAATTTTCCATGCGTATATGCATGCAATCTGGGAAGAATATTGAAATAATCAAGATTAAAACGTACGTTCAATTAAGATGCATGAAGATTTTGTGTCTACATGGTGCGCCGTTTTGAACGTCATCTTCACTGCATAAATATATTAATATTAATATTAAATATCAATTCTGCATTCATTGCTTGAATGCGTAAAGTTGAGAGAAAAGTTTAACCGTGTAGATGCATCTTAATGGAGTCATGCTCATCGATTTATGGGGAAACAGTTGGCGACACCGACCAAACAAAAGAACGACCATGTGATAAATTGATAGCGATAAATCTAGCTGCAGAAATTATCGCGATGTTTGACTGTGATTGGTTGGAATTCAAAATTTCATTACACTTCATTGGTCGAAAATGGAATGACTTCATATAAACGAAATAGTCGCTGTAATTAGAAGGGCAAGTAATTTTTATAGTAGGCCTATTTATTTACAGAAGTAAGTAGGCCATCTTAATTGACGCTGTATAAACTTCCGATCATTTATCCTGTATTATCAGTTTCAATGGCAAGGTGATTCCGAAAATTAGACATTGGATTATGTAATATTCGCGATGGGATTTTCTAAAATTCGCTTTAAGAATTTATAAAACCTTCGGGGAAGATCCCAACCAGGTAGTGAGCCCAAGAGCGATTGAAAATCAAGCCGAGGACGTGAGCTCAATTCACTACCGCTCAGCCCCGCTGATAGGCTGATGGGTATTATGTTATTAAGTATCTCATGAATGTATTATGCTTTAAATGCTACGATAAATCCGTGAATGCCATACATTATTTATTAATATTCAATTTTTCAGGAACACTTCACCACAAATATTTTTGGTAAGGTGTTTTTATTCTGATCGACGTTCGTACTGTAAAGGGCAATGTTTTTTGATAAATATTCAATCAGTATTTCCTTCAGCCTTTGAAAAATGTAGGACAGTTTTTTGTACTACCATATTGTGGCTGTAATTTCCTAACAGCTGTCAATTTCATTGCGCTTAAATATGGTCTTCTTCGAACGTGCCCTCTTTAGGTGATCGGAACACGAAGTTAACCGTCGTGAAATTGCTATGGATCATCCAAAAAAAAGTGATCCCCAAAGCTCAATCTCTTTCAAAGTTAATCGTTAGACCTCTAAATAATGCAATTTTGTTGATTGAAATTCAATGCCGCGTTGTTCTTCTAGCGATCCGTGCCTTAAAGAAGCCAAACTTTCACTCAGTTCGATATTTTCTCTGTGTTTGGTGTTATGAGAAAGACAGCAGTTTAAAATGACATTCCATACATCTTCATGCCGGAGATTAACAGTCCTCTCAGCTTGACATGGCTGAATTCCAGTGCAGTACGTATAATTAAATTTCAGAAACAAACCAGAGCCATCCAGCTGAAGAGAAAGATGTCCAATTACGATAACTCAGCGGACTTCGAACGTGCTTGCTTGAATGCAGAGTGGATATGAAGTCACTTGCATGTCAAGAGTCAAAGCGAATACATTGGCACGTTTCTAAACCACAATGTCCACACAATGGCTGGAAGCAAGTATTCAAAGCCATACATATCTGTTCGTTCACTATGGTGATATTTGACACGCTGAAATACCTGCGTGGTAACATTGCGGCTTTCTGGCTACACTTCGATTGTCTGTAGTTGTAGTGTATGGATGTTCGTGTTTATGTAAAAGGTGACCACAAAGACATCATTGTCACAAAATGGAAGCTTTATAGTGGGTGTTTTTTTTCAAAGAATTTATATCCTCTATGTCAGTTATCTGATGTCTCACCAAAGCGGTGAAGTTTCATTCCCAGAAGATGCTAGAAGATATTTAACTGACAAAGCTAGTGAAGGCTTATTTTCTCAAAGCACAGAGATTTTCTTTTTAATTGACATTTTATTTTTATATCGTATCGATCTACGGCCCATACATGGCTTCGGTGGTTGAAAGGGACGTCAAATCACTGTATACCTACTCACTTAATCACTCGCTCGCCTCATCCAACTCCTCACTGCACCCATCTACCTACTCTTACTTATCCGCCTACCTACTTGTCTTTCTACCTATTGGTCAATATCCCTACGTCATCCTGTGACGTATCTATTACATTATGTATCATATATACGTTTGTACAGTACCAGAAGAAAGTAATGACTAAAGCTGAGACATGTAGGACTGCAGGACAATATCAAGTTAACTGTATTGCGATGTTTGTCGAAGGTAAATAGTATGAAGGATTGGGGGAGTGGTTGCGTACAGGCATGCGACTCAGGCAACAGACACGTTTAAGTTGTGTAGTGAACAGATTCCAGAGTTGTATTATCTATCTTATGTAACGTATAATATTTATAATGGCAGAATCATCAAGTATATGAATAGTAAACAGGTTGATGGAGGAATTAGACACATAACATTTCGCAGTAAGTGGGGTTAATATTCTATAAAATATATGTAGCACAGAAATTAAAGGCAAAAGACGTAAATTCGTAACACAACATTGTAACAGGAAAAACATAAAGCACTGATGACAGTTTCAACTGAGGAAGAAGGACATGAATCGCATTTAAGTTTAAATTAAATGTGTAAGCCTAGGCCTACCACACAGAAAGACTTTTTTTCACGATTTATGTAAAACGATGGTATGTGTCAACATACTAATAAATAACGTTGAAAATACACACTTTAGAAGCTTTATGCGGAAATACGTGAAAAGGAAACTCCCTAGTCAATCAACGTTACAGAAATACTATACATTGAAATGCTAATACTGTATAATGTTACAGCCTATATCGCATACGAATAAGTATAGGAGATAGTAAAATATGTATTTCTTAATGAAAGCACAGACGCCGCTGGACAATTTGTTCCAAACGTCGTTACGGACATTCTTCCACCACACAAACCCAATAAAACTTTCTTATTCACCTCTGAAATTCTTGAGAATGTGGATGATTTAAATATAATCAAAGTTTTGAAACGCCTATTACCTTCTTATGGCCAGACGAAATAAAAAATGATAATGTATAGTTATTTTCATCACGGATGCTAGTCTTTATGTTAAAAGTTGGTAAGGAACTTCAACTGCTTTAGCCGAAAGTTATCCTAGCCCATGGACTACAACAAATAGTCGAAGAAGTTCGCTCCTGCTACAGGGATGTGAACAGTTTCATATCGAATGTCAAAGAAATATGTTAAGGCACCAGGACGGGTTACTAAATTCAGTGAAATACCTCCTGGAACCCCTCTACCGCCGCAACCCGTTGTAATCAGTTGGTGGACATGGCTAGATGGTGTAGTCTATTTTGCTACACATTATAAAAGGGTTGAAGTCGTAATCGAAACGTAGGTAGTGTTTACTGCAACAGACTCGCAAATCCAGTAATGATGACATGATCTGAGCTCCAGTTTATTTATCATGTGAGTATACACCTTATTCTCTGTTGTTTACTCTACAGGACAGCGTACAAAGTCTGTACACTGACCTCCCCCGCTCTCTCTACTTGCTATGCTATAGTTTGGGTGCACGTAACTTAACGTCAAACGTCCTAGATGTCTCAGCTTTAGTAATGACCCGACTCTTGGAGATCGTTCCTTAGTACGATTCATACGATGACGTTCGTGAGGAGAAACGCACGCGCTCAGCAGAGGGGCTTTCCTCTCGTTTCAATAGCTCAAACGGCTGAGCCATCTGCCTGTTACGCGGAAGGCTGTTGGTCTGAGTCTCATTCCAGTGTTTTCTTATTCTCTGAATAACGTTAAGGTGAAGTTCTGCAGAGTCTACAGTCAAGGACCAGAGTTTCAGTTTATGTAAATAAAAGTGGAATAATTACTGTCCAACTTCTGTAGATTATTATCAGACGACCTGGCCTAAAAGAAAAAGAGGTATGAATTAGAAGATAGTCTGTCTTCCTCAATCAAAAGAAAGATAAACACAATTATATAGAAAGAAATACATATTCTTCTGCAGAAGGGGGCGTGGAAGTCCTCTGCAAGAAATAGCAACATTTGGTGAGTAAATGTTTGGACGCAGTCTTCTTTCTTTTGTCATTTTACTCCTGTGATAAAGCTAGCACACCATGCATGCGCTACTAGACGAAACTTCTCGTGTTTATGTCTCCTGGTCTTGCTTGTCTTGGCTTGCTCCCGTCTCTCAGTCAGCTGGTTAGTTCACGAGCGTACTATTTATTTTCTTTGTTTGCTATTTTCAATACTTTCTTATTAACGTTCCACCAGTAAAAGATATGTGTTTATTTGTACTTTCAATGCGGAATATAACCATATATATTTTTAATACCTTTTCGTGGACCAAGGCGTCTTAATGAAGAAAAATATAAATTTCTCTATTTCCATAAAAAGGAAGAAACTCTGTTTAAATGTTAATATAAACTTTAATTTCTCAGCATAAAAAAACATGATTTTATTCATTGCATGAAAGGATTTCGGAGCTAAAACAATTTAAAGTTGCTAATTTTATGAAAATACGATAAATTTAAATATTTAAAATTTAAACACTATGAAGTTATGATGCTTAAACTTTGCACAAAGCAATGTATCACAGTATTCTACGGACAGAAAAAGTTTCATTGTATTTAAAAATTGCAAGGTCAATTTTCTCTGTATTTCGGTCGATTTGAGATGGAATAGCTTCACAAACATGTGAAGCTAACAATTTCTTCACATGGTATCGGTTTAGATCATACCCATGAATCTACGAGCTCGCAGAAGTAATAATAATAATAATAATAATAATAATAATAATTTATTTAATCTGGTAAAGCTAAGGGCAGTATGCCTTCTCTTACGCCCAGGCAGACTCTAATTCTATTTGAATACAATTGGTTACATAGTTATTACATTAATATCTAGACCATAAAACAACATGAAAGTAAATAATGAAAGTTCGATAAGTAATGTTAGTGTGACAATAATAAACATTGGTAAGAAACAGTGATAATGATAATAATAATAATAATAATAATAATAATAATGAGAATTTAAATATTTATTCTGTGATATATATATATATATATATATATATATATATATATATATATATATATATATATAGGCCTGACCATTAAACATTGAGAAACCTGAAAGAGCTATTACTGTTAACAAGAATTGCCAAAAAAAATATTTCGTTAGTCTATTCTTAAATTGGTTTGATGTCTGACAGTCCCTGACACCCACTATGACACGCTAATGCGTCCCGACATTCGACGTCGCACAGTGGGCCAAAACTCAAATCTAGCTGAGTAAAATTAGTAACTTCTTTCCTATTATGGGCTCCAAGACAATAAACATTTTTAAAAATAGCTTAAAGGATAACAGTTTTAGCAATTCACTCTAATTATACTGACTTAACAGTCACTGACTATATGGTAACTTCTTTATTTAGACATGCATCCTGATAGCGCTGTATTTTCAAAATTGTCTCTCAATAATCTCTTCCAGTATTTTACTGTTTCTCTGTCAGATGCGTTTCCAGTTCACTGTGGGCTAAAGCAAGGAGATGCTCTATCACCTTTACTTTTTAACTTTGTTCTAGAGTATGCCATTAGGAAAGTCCAGGATAACAGAGAGGGTTTGGAATTGAACGGGTTACATCAGCTGCTTGTCTATGCGGATGACGTGAATATGTTAGGAGAAAATCCACAAACTCTTAGGGAAAATACGGGAATTTTACTTGAAGCAAGTAAAGAAATAGGTTTGGAAATAAATCCCGAAAAGACGAAGTATATGATTATGTCTCGTGACGAGAATATTGTGCGGAATGGAAATATACAAATTGGAAATTTTTCCTTTGAAAAGGTGGAAAAATTCAAATATCTGGGAGCAACAGTAACAAATATAAATGATACTTGGGAGGAAATTAAACACAGAATAACTATGGGAAATGCCTGTTATTATTCGGTTGAGAAGCTTTTATCATCCAATCTGTTGTCAAAAAATCTGAAAGTTAGAATTTATAAAACAGTTATATTACCGGCTGTTCTTTATGGTTGTGAAACTTAGACTCTCATTTTGAGAGAGGAACATAGGTTAAGGGTGTTTGAGAATAAGATGCTTAGGAAAATATTTGGGGCTAAGAGGGATGACGTTACAGGAGAATGGAGAAAGTTACACAACACAGAATTGTACGCATTGTATTCTTCAACTGACAAAATTAGGAACATTAAATCCAGACGTTTGAAATGGGCACGGCATGTAGCACGCATGAGTGAATCCAGAAATGCATATAGAGTGTTAGTTGGGAGGCCGGAGGGAGAAAGACCATTGGGGAGGCCGAGACGTAGATGGGAAGATAATATTAAAATAGACTTGAGGGAGGTGGGATATGATGATGGAGACTGGATTGATCTTGCTCAGGATAGGCAGCAATGAACATCCGTTTCCTTAAAATCCAGTAAGTAAGTAAGTATTCGTAAGTAACTCTTCTATACCTACACGTAACTTTTATCTAAATTAAATTGTTATATTCGTTGTAGCTTGTAAGTTCATACATATGTATGCATACTTTTTGCTGGTTGAGTGGAAGAGAAGGCCTTACGGTCTTAACTCTGCCAGCTAAAATAAATTATTATTATTATCATTATTATGACTATTATTATTATTATTATTATTATTATTATTATTATTATTATTATTATTATTATAACTACCCATCCACTTGGCAATCTGTAGGCTATATTTATCTCGTTATATATGTAATTTTACATTTATCTGCGTATTCATATTCCTAAGAATTATAACTCCACCTACTGACATTAATTCTGCCTGTCCACATAGGCCTATCCGTTAATTCTCCCAACTGTTATTATGCCCATTAATATTCGCCTCTGTTTCTATCTTGCTCGATCGTTCCATCCAAAACCTTCCTACCCACTCGCATCATGTTCTCACTATTTAGTACGTTTGAAATGTCAAAATATGCATAGGATTCGCACTATTGACGGCCAGTAGACTGCATACAAATGGTAGAATGTAAGCAGAACTCAGTTTTATTCCAATACATTACTTGTATTTCTTAATAATAATGAATTATGGTAAGAAAGCGTAAAGGAAAGAGAAACGCATTTCATTTGCAACCTACTTACTGCTAGAATTGTTTTCGAGTTTTGTCGTTGTCTAGTGTGATATGAGCACAGATGTGATTCTTATGTTGCGTACTTCAAAATGTACTCGAATGTGCACCATCACATTTAAAAGCGAATCTTGTGGCGCATTTCTAGAACAATTATGCAGATGTTATGACGCCATACATATCATTACATCTGCCCTTCTTTTTAAACACAACAGAGATAATCCTATCTTCTTAACTCTATTCGTATTTGAGTTAGATTTTTTTACTGCTTTAAATGGGTCGCTATATAAAAATTCAACTTCCCTACCCCTTAGCTTCATGAATATTAAGAATAACAGACCGCTGGGAAATCACAAAGCCAGTTCTTGACTTCCCGCTGGAATGTTGCAACGCAACCGTTACTTATTATCAACGTAAAACAAATTTTTTTCCAAGTGATAGGAAGTGGAAATCCATCATAATTTCCATACCGATACAATAAAAATATGACAACAGAATATTATTATCGGCTTCGTGAGTGGAGATCTCCAAGGAAAGACGATAACGTCTGCACTGCTTTGTGTGACTGCCGATAGAGGGGAAAATTACTGTTCTTAGTTATACGTCAGCCAGCTTTGTACTCCAATCAATGGATTTCAGGACTGAAAGCATTTTCATTTTCATGTGCTCAGATGAACTTGATTAAACTAAGCCGTCTTGCATATAAATAAAATATTGGTAACAGTATTTAAAATCCATTACAGCAAGTTACGTGTCGTATTCGGTGGTCAAGTGGATGCCAACAACAGACTTGGCAACGATGGTAAAGGTATCTTTGATATCGTATAATCCGAAGTTGTGAGGTTTTTTCTCGAGATTTTTCGTTTTTTCTTTCGTCATTCCACCAACACATTCCATAATTTCATTTCATTATTATCTCCATCTCGGAAAAAAAGGGCACCACTAGCGTTTGCGCGACACCGAATCGATCGTCCGACTCTTACCTTCCTTCCTGATAACGGTGACATTACAACTGATGTAGATATGTGAAGTATACAAAAGGCGTCCCGCGCCGTGGCGTCGCGGTCTAAGGCATCTTGCCTAGGACTCGCGTTACGGAATGCGCGCTGGTTCGAGTCCTCATGGGGGAAGAAATTTTCTCATGAAATTTCGGCCAGTGTATGGGACCGGTGCCCACCCAGCAAGGCACTTCAATTCCAAGCCAGAGCAGAACGCTCACGCAGTGGCGGACTCACATTACAGCTACCTTCCGTGCATTAATATAACAAGAGCCACGGTTGTTCTAGTCATCCAGTCTGTCAGTACATAATAGTTTATAAGGATATTACATCAATCCATTGTACATTACAGAATTTATAACACTCTTATTAATTTAATGAAATAAACTTCGCTCTATGCACACACACAAAATCATTAGGCTTATTATATAACCCATACGCACATACTGCATTCTCCTCACCACGGTTTTACGAGAAAGCATATGGCTTCCACTTCCCTTACTTGCTGTGGACAGAGTTCATCTGCCAATATAATTAAACATCGCTTGATGAAATTACGTTCGTTGGATGTTTTCAATTTCTTTGCAATTTCGTGGCAAATTCTGTAGCTAATTCTCATAGCCGATTCATTAAGTGCATTATTGTCATTCTGTTAATATATAATATAATATAATATAATATAATATAATATAATATAATATAATATAGATGATATGATATATGGTATGATATGAAGTGATATGATATGACCATAAATTAATACAACTTAAAGAAAATGTTTCTCAGGTACATTACATTAGAGTATTTATTCGATATTTATATTGCATTATAAGTTATTATTAGTTATTATTAGGTGTTCGACAAGGGTGCAGTTTATCACCCACTCTGTTTAATTTATATATTGACGATCTAGTTTTGAAGTGGAAAGATGAAATACAGACTGCGATTAAAATAGAATCTAACACACCTTTAAATACTTTACTATACGCTGATGATCAAATAATTATCCAGGAAACAGAAGATAACCTACAAAGAGCAGTGTATAGATTAAGCCAAAACGCAATATTTTACAATCTAACTATATCTGCAAACAAAACAAAGATAATGGCTTTTAAAGGGAAAAATCCTGTTAGATCTAAGATAATAGTAAATGGAAACATTTTAGAACAAGTATCCCACTTCAATTATCTAGGATGTGATATTAGTTTTAATTATGAGAAAGATATTGAGAAGAAAGTTAATAGATTTCAGATGATATGTGGAACAATTGGAAGAACTTTAGGAAGAAAAGCGAGAAAAGAAACTCAAATGAAATTTTATAAAGTTATGGCTGTACCTACTCTTATATATGGCTCTGAATCATGGACAATAACAAAAAAAGAAGAATCACGTATACAATCAGCAGAGATGAAATTTATGAGATACGTAAGAAGATGCACTAAAGCCGATAAAATAAAAAATGAAACAATAAGATCAGATCTCAATATTTTCTCAGTACACGACATGGTAGAAGAAAATAAAACAAAATGGAAAGATCATGTTGACAGAATGGCAGAGAATAGGCTACCAAAGAAGATAATGAATTATCGCCCGATCGGGAAAAGGGATCTGGGTAGACCTCGCAAGAGGTGTCTGGACGATAGAGACCGGAACAGGTGATATCACCTAAACCTTGAAGGGAGAAGAAGAAGAAGAAGTTATTATAGTACATTTAGTAATATATAATTTTAAATTATACAAATATTATGATATATCATAGTATAGTATATTACAGTTCATGATATATAATATGATATATGATGTATCATGAACTGTGATATACTACTATATACTATGATATCCTATCATAATACTTGTATAATTTAAAATTATATATTACTAAATGTGTAATAACCTATAATGCAATGTAAATATCAAATATATACTCTAATATAATGTATCTGAGAAACATTTTCTTTAAGTTGTATTAATTTATGGCGTTCATTACCAACATATTTGTCATATTCAGTAGCATGTTGTAAAGAATAATGTCGTTGGATATTGAACCTCTTAATCAGTTGAAATGTTTTATGCCATATTAAACACTTTGCTAATCCACTGCTCTCTACCAAAAAGAACTCCTCCTCCCATGATACATTAAACGCATTGGGAATAGCGGGACGGTTTCGTGTATGAGCAGAAGCTCCGCCTTCAAAGTTCGCTATCATACTTAGTCACCACTTCACCGACACTGAATGACGTACAGTATGCATACGTCAGAGCGCTCGCAAGACGCGCTCTTTAAAGCACACAGCGCTCATTTCTCAGAATCACGTAATGTGCCCAACCCTGGTCTAGGCCCTTCACAGGCTGTAGCGCCACGGATTATTATTATTATTATTATTATTATTATTATTATTATTATTATTATTATTATTATTATACAAAAGGCTAACGACTGAGCGAAGTGGCTCAGTGGTTTGGGGTTTTCATTCGGAAGGTCTCGTGTTCAAATCTCCTGGCAGGTCAATCTTACTGCATTTTTTTTTTTCATTTTTTTCTCTCAGTCAAAAAGAAATACGGGATTGAAAATTTTTCATGTGAATCGTCACCGCCATAATCACCAATATTATAAACATTAAAACAAATCTAACCTAATTACATGAACACAACATTCTGTAACACACAACAATAGACAATGAAATTCAACAATAATAATCGGCTTACTAATATACCCAAAGATATTACATACGCGATATGTCCACAGAATTTTAAAGCGTGCATAAATAAACTTAACAAAAATAAAAAAATACCATCACCTAAAGTATGATATATACGGATTTGATGGTTGTGTGATACTGCGGGTAGTGGGGCTGACTTACCCGGGCAACAAAATTGATAGGCACTGTATTCTATTACGAGTGAATAATGAGGTTATTTGGAATATAAGTTTCCTTTTGTTTGTTATGCGCTTTAAATTATTAGGTCGTCCGGCCATCGGAAAGAAATTAAACTTGCTGCTTAATATTCGCTGTGACACCAGGTGACGGATATCTGCTTCATAGAATCCCTGTGGCCTAGAGATGAAGCAGAGTTTAACAGCATTTTGTTACGTTTCGGTGGAAATGTGGCGAAACCTGGCAGTAAAACCTCTAAGATTGTCATAGAGTAAAATCACTCTTCTTGTCAAAAGGCCTGGGCGTTTATTCTTGATGTTTTATCTAAGATGCCCGAGCGATGGGAATGGATCATATTTATCCACGCTCCAGAAATTCCATTAGCTGCGGCTCTCAATAATAAAAATTAATCGATAACATGATTTTCCGTGCATTTCCTTGCAAGTTGAGTTTCTTAGGGTAAGGATATACGGTGTGTTTTTATTCCAAGCTAGATCGATGAAAGTGTGTTTCAAAATGATGGCTTCAGGACTCGTCACCTGTCACAATGCGATGCAAGAACTGATCACATTTCTCCTGATATAGTATACAGCTTTCACACTGCAAGCCAAGCGGAGGTTGTCCGACATGAGCGAGACCGAACGAGATCGACCGACCGTAGCGAAGTGCGTATTCATACCAGCGCCAGCGGCTGCGTCTACTGTGGCATTGCGCCGTTCGTGTCATCCGCTCTCTTATTTCATGAGAGAAAATTGTTAGAAAAAGGAAATGATATTGGGATCGTGATTCAAATGCTGAGTTTGAGAAGAATGGGTAATTCCACATTTTATATGAGAATGTACGGAATGAAATTTTCTGAAGACTCTTTCACAACTTTGCTGAAAAATATTTATTGTGGTATTTTTGTGATACCGGTCTTCTTAAACTGTTGAAATTAATGTGTCAACATCCATAATCTTTCTTTTTTATAAAGAACTGAAAAAAATAACAAGAAACTGAATGCGTATGAGAAAACACCGAATAATGACACACAGCTTAGAATTTGTAATAGAACGTCAAGCACTGAAAGAAAAGCAGCCACCGAAAATGCCTACAAAATGAGCTTGATTCAATTCGTTCGGTACAGACAAGCTCGGCCCGGTTCGGACTAGTTCGGCTTCCAAAATAAATAACCTCGTACTGGTTACATGTTCTTGTTTCTGTGGCGGAAACATTTAGGCTAGGAAACGCTTCGCTCGGCTTACAGTGTGAAACCTACTTCAGGTTCTTATACATTCGACTTTCTATTCTGCAGTTAGAGCAGGGATGCAAAACTGGCGAAGAGAGGGGTGGAAACATACAGAGAGTGTTTCTTCCCCCGTCCACAATCCTCCGGCCTTCAATGACGTACAGCCAGCGCCAGTGTGTCTGGCGTGTGTCCTAAAGTAAAACGCCAGTCAGTGAGCACTTGTTGCCTGTGTAGCTGATAGCGGTACCACCCAAATGCACGTCACGTCAGCAATCTGCCAATCACAGTGTTTGTTGTTAGTCTTAGTTTCCACTGACTGCGGTAAAGGCAAGACACGCTTCTGGGGTGTGTCCTTGAGTACTTCGCACAGTCAGTGGCATCCGTTGTCACTTCGACTGAGAGAGGGTGTCACCTTCTAAACAGAAGTCAGTTTGCCAATCATAGTTGTCAGCTTTCTCTCCCACACAATACGACAAAGATAAGATACTGGCTCTCAGCGTTCCCACTACTTATTTCACATGCCATAAACGGTGACTTTGGTTATATCTGTGCGGTTTCTTCTCCCAATACCATGTCCAATTACGCGTGGGGTGAAAGGGAGGGATGAGTTACGTGTTCCGGCTTGTGACGTCTGTCTCAATTGTAACACAGTTTTACATTTATGAGTTAGAGTCTGGGACCCGCTGGGCTCAAACTTTGCGTTACTATAGGAGGGACCTGCCGTTAGTTGGCTGACAGAAGCACCGGGAACGTTTGCTGGTACTCACTGTATTTTACAGTATTATTCTGGTTTATTTAGATATGTGTAAGGAATCCTGGCAATTTTGTCCTTAGAATAAGATGCAGTGCGATAGTTCGCCAGTAATTTCTTCAACGGTGTGTTGTGGAAGACAGTTTACTAAGGAGAAATGGAAGAGAAGTTGATATACCATACATCTGAGCGAATGTGCAACAAAATTGGCTTTGTTGATTAAATAATCTGTGTGGAGATACCTTATATTTGTATTCTCAAACTTTAGAACACTTTTTTAAAACATACCTACACATACATACATACATACAACCATAGGCCTACATACATATATACATACATACATACATATATACATACATACATAAAGTGCATTTATTGCTACATAATAAATTATACAAACTCATGTACACAAGATCCTTCGCACGAGCCCTTACGGCCATTCGTGCTATAACTATGCATAAATGTAAACAGAAATAATACTACTAATAATAAAATAGTAAAACAACAATAATTGTTATTATTACTACCGTTATCATTAATTACCACAATAGTCTGCTTTATTTTTTCTCACATGGAACGCAGCTGCATTTCGGTCATCTAAGAGCTTATAAAATGGGGCGGGAAATTGATTCCATGTAAATCCTTTACGGCGTGTGGTGATGGAAACGAATCTAAGAAAGTACGAGTACTTCAATTTTCTATTTCTCTTGTCAAACGCATTCCGCTACTTCTCTATTATTAAATTTCCTTATAATGATCTCTTTATGTGTTCCAGTACAGTGTTCATGAAGTTCCCTTATTCAGACTTTGAGAAGTTATTACGTGTAGTATATTAGAGCTATGTATTTAGAAACTACGTATATACTTGGTACATACGTGTTGGAATGCTGATGTAGTTTGCAACATGTGCTGTAAATTGTGTCCCTTCTCTTCCAAGCATATGCTCACACGCTTGCTAATGTTTCGCGACACGCTTCTCAGTCTTGAGTGTAGGATTGCCTCTCCATGTTCTAGTAATTTCCTGCTTCAGGTCGTCCAATGTATGCGAATTTTTCTTATACACTTCTCTTTAAATTACCCCCACAGAAAAAAAAATCCCCTTGGATTTAAACCAGAATGTGAGGCAAGCAAAGATTCTGGCAGATACGGTGGTACTTCAAAAAAATCTCATGAACATATTCATTGTCCCAGTCGAGATGTTGTAAATTGCACCATACTACTGAAACAGTCACGTTCATTTAGTGAATTCTCTGACAACAAACGACAAACGTCACATTTATAAAAATGTACGGTGATTCGGGTAATGCATAAATTTATACACATGCTTAGAACTAAGATTATATTGTATTGTATTGTATTTCTTAACATTCCATGATATTCATACATTGCTTCACAGCTAGAATATGGAACAAATCAAAAAACTTAATCTATACTAATAATAAATCTGTAGCCGAAATTTTTCTGATAATTTTCGATTTTCCAAAAATAATTGGTCCTGACATATATAATTAACCACCCTGAATTCGAAAATCGCATTTTTGAAATTTTTGTTTGTATGTCTGTCTGTATGTTTGTTACCTTTTCACGCGATAATGGCTGAACCGATTTATATGAAAATTGGAATATAAATTAAGTTCGTTGTAACTTAGATTTTAGGCTATATGGCATTCAAAATACTTTATTTAAAAGGGGGGTTATAAGGGGGCCTGAATTAAATAAATCGAAATATCTCTCTTATTATTGATTTTTGTGAAAAATGTTACATAACAAAAGTTTCTTTAAAAATGATTTCCGATAAGTTTTATTCTTTACAAAAGTTTGATAGGACTGATATTTAATGAGTTAAATGAGTTTTAAAATTAAAATAACGCCATCTAAGACGGTGCAATGAAATAACAAATGACTTCGTCTATAAGGGGCCTTGGGCAACAACAATCGAAAAAGGGCCTTGGACAGCAACAATCGAAAGCTATTAAACTATTCCTATGCACAGAAAATTTGATAGCTTTTTTGTACATTCTTTTTATCTATTTCTTAAAATAATATTTATGTACACACTCATTTTAATCTAGAGAATTAATGAACAAGAGTGTATTGATTTAGTATGCAGTAATAGTACGTTAACTTAGCAATCCATTATTTTATAATTCAAATTTTAACTATGCTCAATCGAATCGTGTTAAAATACATAAAATAGACTATATATGCAATAAATGCAATGCAAAAAAAATTGGGTAATGAGCCAAGCAGATTATGTTGCGCTGTTGTAAAGGTTGTTGCTTCTGAGATTCAAGAGCCCCCACAACAAATTAAAAACTTTCTTATCGCAGTACATCCGTTATCAACGCACTTTTTATATAATATAATATAATATAATATAATATAATATAATATAATATAATATAATATAATATAATAATAAATATGTAGCCGAAAATTTTCTGGTAATTTTCCCTTTTCCAAAAATAATAGGTGTTAACATGTATAATTATTCATCCTGAGACCGAAAATCGCTTTTTTGGAATTTTTGTTTGTATGTCTGTCTGTCTAGATGTTTGTTACCTTTTCACGCGATAATGGCTGAACGGATTTCGATGAAAATTGAAATATAAGTCAAGTTCGTTGTAATTTAGATTTTAGGCTATATGGCATTCAAAATACTTCATTTAACGGGGCCTGAATTAAATCGAAATATCTCGCTTATTATTGTTTTTTTTTGTGAAAAATGTTACACAATAAAAGTTTCTTTAAAAATGATTTCCGATAAGTTTTATTCTATGCAAAATTTGGTAGGTCTGATAGACTTTTAAAATAATAATACAATACGTTTTCACCGCCGCCTCAGATTGTAGCGTTGTTGTTCCTGCAGTAATTGCCATGTGCAAAATATAAAATTTTTGAGTAGGAAGAAAAAACACATTTATTCATTCCATGGCAATGGTACATAGGAGATCGTGAATTCTTACATTTTCGAAAGAAAGAAATATAATTACATATCACTGTTTATGCTGTATCACTATTTAAGTTATTTCAAGGTTTCAGAACCATAGTGGGCCAAGCGCCATTTACTGAAGACGTAGAAAACAAGGGTTAAAATTAAGTTATTACCATAATTCAATGGAACCATATAGCAAGTAATATAAAGTATACACAATAAAACTAAATGATATGTCAATCTTCATTAAACTATAGTTGCGTGTAATAACAAATAAGAAACATGTTAAAGGAATTGTCATTGTACGAAATGAGTGCTCTCTGGACCAAAATGATCGCAATTTAATTATTTAAATACAATTTCAATTAAGTAACATATTAAACGATTTATCCTTCTAACAAACATGAATGTTCCCTGGATCAAACGTCCTATTTTAATTACGTAATTACTTTATATTTATTTCTAACAGGTGCAGCGGAGCGCACGGGTACGGCTAGTACTACTATAAAGTCTTAGGGGTGGTATTCATAGAATTTCGCTAGCCCGCGCTACAAGCATGCTAAACTAGCCCCGGCTATCGACTGGTTACTTGTACGGGATTCATATTATATAACATATCATATCATATATCATATCATATATCATATCATATCATATCATATCATATATCATATCATATATCATATCATATATCATATCATATCATATCATATCATATCATATCATATCATATCATATCATATCATATCATATCATATCATATCCTATCCTATCATATCATATCATATCATTTGTCATATCATATCATATCATTTGTCATATCATATATCATATCATATATCATATCATATTGCTAACAGCTAACACTGGTTTATGAATACGAAGAACGTTAGTTCGCTGATCATCCACCGGAAGCTCGTTCTAAGAATGTGTATAATACGCCCTAAATTTATAGTTACAGTCTAGTTGAAATACATATACAGAAGAGGTTTACAGTATAGTCCACTAGTACAACACAACATTTTAGTATCAATTTCATGAAGCGTTGTTGAATGTCATGAATTTACCTACATATAGAAGGCGTGAGAAATTAGGTACTTCTTTAATTTGGCCCTAAATAATCTTATGTTTTGAGTTTCATTTTTTATATCGATAGGGGGGCTATTAACAATTTTTACTGTCATATAACTTACTCCTTTTCGATAGCACGATAGACTCGCCGATGGGGTATGAAAGTCATTTTTGACGCGTATTTATGCTATGAACTGTTGAATTAGTAACCAAGTTTTCACGATTACATACGAGGAAGATTATTAATGAAAAAATATACTGACAAGCCAGGGCATTATTTTTTGAAAATAGTCCTACAAGATTCCCTAGATTTGGCACCTACTATTATTCTAATTACTCTTTTTTGTAGTAAGAATATAAGTTACTGTTACTATCTGTGGAATTTCCCCAGAATATTATTCCAAAACTCATTAGTCATTACCGAGTGGAAGTATGCAAAGTATGATTAATTTCTGAAGAATGTCTTATTTAGGGTGCCTTCACTGTTGTGACTAAAGTTACGGAACCACCTGTAATAATTACTCGCTATTCAGCATGTGGTTGTTTTACTTCAATGCCTTTACTAAAAAGACTCTCAAGCGCAATTTAAAAGATTAGATTCATAGCCAGTAGCGTAAAATACTAGATACATTTCCCAAGGATTGGCTCACCATGGGAGATAATGAAGCCACCCTACCTTGAAAAGAAGACCATTTCCCAGTAGAGATTTACCGGCTGTCTCATATCTCATGTAGTCATCCAAATGGCGTTGAAATTTTCTGTGACTATTACACTCTTACTACGTCATACTACTTTTGACCAATAAAACGGTACGAAAGGACGTATTTCAACCAATCATGGCTGCTTATCGCACAATTTTATCGCGTCCCTAGCATTTGTTTAATTTTATCGCGTCCCTAGCATTTGTTTCTTTGTTTGCCAACATTTGAAACTGCGCTGGTCTGTACGTCAAAAATATATATAAAATTACAAACCACTCCAGTCGATGCACAGCAGTTTCAAATATGACTCGCATTGGCATTCAAGAACAAGAATTAATAAAAATCACTGATCATACCTATGCATCTTATGAAATCCGATTTACAAATAAATGAAGAGCACCATTCGGAAATCCTGAATAAGTTGAATACACCATGTAGGCCTAAATCAAAGAGTTCCACTTCTATTATGCACACGTCCAATATAACATCAATTGAACCACCAACCATATTCAAATTTGAAAATTGTACATTCAATAATTATTCCTTTTAAAATTATTGATTCGGATATTCTGAATAAGTTGAATACACCACGTGGGCCTAAATCAACGAGTTCCACTTCTATTACGCACACGTCCAATATAACATCAATTGAACCACCAACCACATTCAAATTTGAAAATTGTACATTCAATAATTATTCCTTTTAAAATTATTCATGTTTATTTTTTATGTCATCGTCGTTAATTAAAACTTTTCTAACACTTGTGTATATTAGTTAGGTAATGTTATAGCTTCTGCTCTGAGAGGATAAAAAGAACTTCTGCTATATGATATTATGGATAGTCACGTATCAGAGATTGTTTAATATTAAGATTTATTGAATAGTAATCATTACAGTGTCTGTATAAAGACACTACTGACATCTAGCATGCATCTAGCGTAATATTTGTAATGTTGAGATGGTACAGTAATACATTTGAAGACAGTTGTATTTTCGTAAGTCAATTAATATTTTATTGTATTGGAGACTTCGTTACTTCTAATCTTTATATACTTTGTTCTAATCGTGTAATAGTCAATTAAATCCCACTCGAGTTTTGATTTTCTCTAGATAAATCAAAACGTCTAGTGAGATTACTGTTAATAATATTTCACGGATTCCCGTGATGAGCTTAACATTTCACTTTGCATACACTCAGTGCAATTTGAAATGAGTGGGGCTCCTCCTTAAAGTCCTACTTGTGAGAATAATTATGACGTCATATCTCAACACACTTACTGTGGACTCTGCGCACTAAAACGCCGCAATCGTTCTCCGAAATGGATCGAATTTCGTGCCGGATATTTTGTTTGGGTTTCTCAAGTGAATGTGGGTTATTCGTGTAAACTTTACTTCTAAGTGTGCCCTATGAATAAAAATCGCAAGGATTTATGATATTATCCTGCATGAAATAACTACAAATTTTCGTCCCCACTCAATTCATTAAAAATGGACGGAGTATGAACTGTGTATATCTTTGTGCGTTAACTTTTTCCTCAAAGAAAATGGGGCCAAACAGTCCTTGTCCGCTCATTGAACACCATACCCCTATTTTTATGTCATGTAGCGATTGTTTGTGAAAACGGTTTGGATTTTCACTGGCCCAGTAACGATTGTTTTGAGTGTTCACGTTACCAGTGAGATGGAAGCATTCTTCACCACTATAAAAATTAAGGTGGGATCAAATAGTCCATCATACACTGACTGTTGAAACCACTGGATAAGAAACAAGATGTGTGAAATGTGTTCTCACTGAGATGGAAGTTGAAATTGGCCACCAACTAGAGAGAAGTCCTACGACATCATCCCGCTATGTATCTTAGCAGGTTGGGATGTCACAGTCTTCAGTGAGAAGAGGTACGAAACAATCAAACAATTAAAATTAAAACCTTACACAATTCGTGTAGTTCAGAGGTTAACGGAACTCTATTATATCAGAGTGTATTCTATAAATAAGTTGAAAATATAATTTTTGAGCCATAAAGATGTACCTTCCTCTTTAAGGCAATGTAAAATAAACGCAAAGAAAGAACGCATACATTCAGACTTAATGCGAAGTGGTGAATATTCTATCTTTAGTCATTACTAATATTAGAGATTTGCAAATAGAGAGAATAGAATGTCATGTGATCAGGATGGGGCAAGACATCTTTTAAGATGACACAGAATAATACAAAATAAGAACGCCTTCTTAGGAAGAATATGATGTCCAAACTCCAGACTTCAACCAAATAGACACTCATAAAAATTAGGACTCCCTGATCATTTAAACAGCAGCCAACACTTAAAACAATAATGTTGAAAACGCAAATGATGTAAATACAATGTACAGTAGTGGCAAAAAAAAAACCGGACCGAACCTTGTAGCTGATTTCAGAGCCTTGTTCACTCCAAAGCGTGATAGACTGGTAACTAAGACTTCCGTGGTTCGAATCGTGCCTGGGAAGGAAAATTTTTTTTGTTCCTTATTCAAATTTATTCCCAATACTTTTCGATTGCAGCGATATTTTACCAGAACATGAATTTTACTAGCTTATTTTCTAATGGCTTTCGAAATGGGCTACGTCAGCAGTCAAAACTACAACAATTTCAATAGATTACTCGCTATCTTGTGAATGCGGGCGTGGCATGCGCAGTGGCTCATTTCGGGGACTTTGCTTATTCCGTCGGTCCAGTTTTTTTTTGCCACTACTGTACAATGTTCGAACATGAGAGGGGATATCAAAATATTACAAACTTCACCCTACTCCACAGGCATCCACCATTACGTAGAAGTGAAGCATGTTATCTAGAATAACTGAATCCGTTGAAAACCGCTAAGAGACCTTATGTTGGGTTCATGTTTGCTCGCTTTGCGTTTGTTCAATTTTTTCCCTTGCTTATGTTCGGTGCCTTTCTCTTTAGTTTTCATCTCCTGCTCCTTTATACTTTAGCTGCATAATAATATTAGGCACGTATCTAGCGAAGTTACGCAAAGTAATGAGTATAGGTAATTTTTTTGTTATTAATATGAGTAAAAATTAAAAAAAAATATACGTATAAGTGAATCAAAATATACAAAAAAAAAACGCATATGTTCATAGTACCGACTACTATAACATGAGAGAGGAAACCAAGACATTACAAATTTTGTCTTATTCCATAATGAAAAACTAATAGAGAGATATGTACTCAAACCCTTAAGCGGTTTAAAATATTAAGAGACCTGAGAGGACAGAAAATATTTTAATAATATTGTAGAACAAACATGACAGGCCTTCTCTTGCAGAGCGAATATCGATAAATATCGAACTTCACCATACATGACAAAATGAACCGAACATAGTGTCTGTCTTGCACGACGATACTGTGTAGTATGAAAATAAATGAATTTTTATTTTTCATCTATAATAAGTGTAGTATGTAGTATGGAAATTAATATTTGATTCATAAAAACAAGTTTGGATATTTTAAGTTATAATGATGTGTAATATGAAAATGAAACGATTATTTTTATGGAATTATGGATTTTATTTTATATTATGCTGTTCATATTATTTTACTTTCATCATTCATATAGTCACACGTCTATTGCTGTTGAACGAATGTGATTTATTTGAATATTATGTAAATAATGTAATAATTATACTTTCTGATGATAGTTCGTACAGTAAACACTGTCACGTATTTAAAAAAATTGATTGATTGATTGATTGATTAATTGATTGATTGATTGATTGATTGATTCATTCATTCATTCATTCATTCATTTTATTCCATAGATCTTACATGAGCAATGAAGCTTTAAGTTGTAGAACAAGTCAAAATTTTACAATATTACAATTACAATTTTTACAGTTTTACAATTTAGTAATTTTCTACAATTTTTGCAATTTTGTGCAATTTTTTACAATATTCTGGCGAGATGTAGTGAGATGAGGTGAGGTCCGAGGATTCGCCAAAAGATTACCCGGCATTTGCCTTCCTTTTGGTTGGGGAAAATCTCGGAAAAACCCAACCAGGTAATCATTTAAGGCATAAACAATTCAATCAGTTGTGATATACAGAAATTGATAATACATATCATGCAAACTACTTCAAATTACAAACACAAACAATTTACGAATAGAGCTATACAGATTACTATTCAATTTAAAGCATATAAAATTCATCGGCCAAAACTATACAAACATATATAATAAAAAGTAAGAAGATTAATTCAATTTACAAGCATACTTTCATTAAGCTATACAAATTTTTGCAATTAATATCAAGTATATTAATTCAATTTATAATCATAAACAATTCATCAGTTGAGCTATACAGACTACTATACAATTTACAGCATATACAATTCATCAATTGAGCTATACAGACTACATTCAATTTACAGTATATACAATAGTATATACAGTAGACTCCTGTTGATGTTTAATCATATGTTTGTAATTATTAAATTTATCTCTACTTACAAATATATAAAATTTCACAAGATATGTTTTAAATCCTTACGTAGCTAAAGTAAGAAGAGTGGGAAGGAGAGGGGATCAACGAACTTCAAGGAGCAATTTAAAGGGAAAAATTGTTCGAGGGCCGAGTATCGAACCCAGGAGCTTTGGCTGAGCGCGCCAACGCTATACCAACTGAGCTACCCAGGAACTCTACCAGATCATGGCCCAATTATTCCATTTATATCCACATATCTCGAGTGGGTTGACAATACGTCAACCAGATTTGTATAATACACGTCACTATTCGTTAACAGAAAACCACAAATTTAAAGTCGCACAGAGCTTGGTATGCACTCAATACTGGGTCTCTGACATCTAGATATAACGAAAAAGTATTCAACGGTTCACAGTTTAAAACAAAACAGAACAGAGATACATAGACAAGCCAAATGGAAGGGAAGTAATACCGTAATATCAAACGATAATTAATCCGGAGTCCTTGCATCAGTGTTTTACGCTCAGTGTACCTATTACAGTTGCTATCAATGGGATAATTGGCTGCATAATGATAGCTGAGTATTGCATCTCCAATATATCATATAACCCGATGCAATTAGTTCGGTCTCTATTCAATTATATTCTAATGGAATAGCTAGGGGTTTGGCTTTGAATTTGGAAGGAGGTGAATTTTTTTCAGAATTTCCTACGATCACACTGAAGTTTCAACAATTTCATGTTTGGTATAATACAGTGGTAGGCATTTTAATATCTTGAGCTTTTCTGCAGTGATCGTACTGTATACAACAATACAAACTCATTGTTATCCTTTATGAAAGCAGGACTAGTTACTTTATTACAAACAATTGGAATTAAGAATTCAAATTTATGCGAACAAAGCTTAACTTTTAATAATGAGCTCATTAGAAACTTTAACATATCATTTATCATCATGATTATGATCTTTCTCAGAATTCGTCTTCTCTTGAGGGCATGTAGACGTTGTCCTAGTTTAATGAGTCGCTTTTTAGTAAATTCCTCTTCTTTATATTGGCGCAACTTTTAGCTTTAGCAATTTTCTACCCAACTTCATAGCTTACCTCAATAATATTTTCCTCATGAAGTTTTTTTTTAGTTTGTCATTTAACGACGTTGTATCAACTACTAGATTATTTAGCGTCGATGAGATTGATGATAGCGAGATGGTATTTGGCGAGATGAGGCCGAGGATTCGCCATAGATTACCTGACATTCGCCTTACGATTGGAGTAAATCTCGGAAAAACCCAACCAGTTAATCAGCCCAAGCGAGGATCGAACCCGCTCCCGAGCGCAACTTCAGACCGGCAGGCAAGCGCCTTAACCGACTGAGCAACGTCGATGGCTTTTTTTCATGATTTCCGACCAGGTTATTGTACTGTATTTTAAACTGTTATTAGCTGTATATTTTGATATATTTCTAACCATAAAATTTTCTTTTAGTTCTATCAGTTGTTTAACACGATCAGCACCTGCCAATGGATACAGTTTGTAAACATAGTAACGTATATTATCGTGATGATGAATTTTATGTGCAAATTAGTATGGTTAGATGCATAAGTATATAGAGTGTAACTAAAATGTGTATCAAAACTTTAGGGGCGTATTCCTCTCATAGAGTGGATGAATAAATGTTACATAGACATTGGTCCGTAAATGTTTTATTTTCTTGCTACAGCCCATTTTATTCAACATTATTTTACATTGATGCGGTACATTATGAAATAAAAATAACCTAGTACATGAAAATATCAATGTTTGAGCCGACATTGTTGGTGACGTTCTGGTGGGATCTCATGTTCTTCCACCCTGGCTCAACGGAGAAAGATACAAAGAGTTATTAGAGTAGGGTAAAGTTGCCTATTTCGTGATACCCCTAATCCCGTGATACTTTTTTTTAATAATTGAATGTCAGTCAAAGCTCTGCCGTTCAACTAAAGCGACAGACATCTTTCTCGAAAGATTGCATCTTTCGCCTACTTTTGAGATATCGGTGAACTTCTTAGCAAGATACCCAATCCCGTGACATTCAGTGAAAAAAACGTATCACGGAATTAGGCAACTTTCCCCTACATCTTACACCATGTTCCGTTAGCAATACGAAGAAACACGTACTTCATGTACGATGGAACTTCTGTTCACTTCGGTGTCAATGTTCGTCGGTTTCTAAACCAAAGGTTCCGGTTCCGTGACAGACGGATAGGTAGAGATAGACCAGTATCTTAACTTCTGCTCTCTACCTAAACCCATTAGACTTTTATTTGTGGTGTCATTTAAAAGAGCTTGTAAATGGTACCCCGATGCAAGACGAAGAGAATCTTCGAGCCCGTATTTTGGAAGACTGCGAGACATAACCGCATTCTGCAGGGATACATAAGCGCATCAGAGATTGAATGCGACGATGGGTTGATGCATGTATTCATGCTAACAGCGACAATTTTCAACAATTCCTGTAAGACAGATTTTCATGTGGCATGCTATTTTTATTTCATAACGTACCGCGGAAGGCAACGGGAATCTACCGCATTTATCTTTCCAAAGAATAGTCACTGGCTGAAAAGAAACTACCCACTGAAGGATACCCTGCAAAGAATGGTAAACGGTAGAAGTGGTCGGGGCAGAAGAAGATATCAGATGATAGACGACATTAGGATATATGGATCATATGAGAAGACAAAGAGGAAGGAAGAAAATAGGAAAGATTGGAGAAAGCTGAGTTTGCGTGAAAGACCTGCCCTTGGGCAGAACACTGAATGAGTGAAATGAAATGTACCGCATAATACAATGTAAGCATAGTTGTAGAAAAAGAGCTGTTTCGAAGGAAATAAAGCGTTTCCGGACCAATGTTTATATAACATTTTTTACATTCTCTAGATATGAGATCAATATGACCTTTAAGTTTTGACGTACTGTAGATTTTAGTTACACACTGTATAAATATATACATATGTAGCCTATATTCATTTATAATTGAAAAAGAAAAGATCTTCATGTTAAAAAAAAGGTAATTAAACTAAAGAAATTAAACACTTAATCTTTGATATAGCTACGCACACGATCTGGAAATATCTTATTTTAGCAAGCCAGTAACACTTCTCAGCACAGCAAATATCTAACGTTCTCCCCTTCCTCACAAAAAAGTATTGTTCTTCTCATGTCTTAAGAAAATAATAGTTTCTTGCCTTCTTCAATTCACTTACTTCACTGACATTCTTCACTTCCTTCATCGTCACTAATAATATGAACATAACGTCATCGTAGTCATCTTTTCCCCAACCAAAAGGCAAATGCCAGGTAATCTTTGGCGAATCCTCGGGCCTCATCTCATCTCACTGCATCTCGCCAAAATAATGTAAAAAATTGGAGAAAATTGCAAAATTGCAAAATTGTAAAAATTGTAAAATATTGTAAAAATTGTAATTGTAACCTTGAAAAATTCTGACTTGTTCCAAATCTTAAAGCTTCATTGCTAATGTAAGATCTATGGAATATAATAAATAAAATGAAAAAAAAAAAAGAAAATTATCATTACAATTCTGAACTGCACCACAGATCATTGTAACCACCACATGATCACTATCACCATCACCCTATCATTTTCATCGCCAGTACTGCTCACCACATCACCACCATCACAAACATCTCACAGTCATAATTATGGTCATCACAAATATCATCCTATCATAACCAATATCAAAATACCACGATCAAAGTAGTAGTAGTAATAATAATAATAGTAATAATAATAATAATAATAATAATAATAATAATAGTACAATAATTAACTATCTAGGGTTAGGCCATCTGCCCTGTCTCGCTTCAGGCTAAACGCTGGTTGAAAGCTGGTCTCTCGACCGTTTTCTGGTCGTCCAAGATCTCTTTCCACAAGGATTGTAATGAAATACCCTCTGAGGTAGCCTGTAGTTGGGCATCCGTGATACGTGTTCGTACCAACTGTTTCGGTATGTTGATATGGTACTGATGATGGTTGATAGCGATTATATTTATTCCCTTCCTGATGTCGACGTTCCTTTTGTGATCATGATGTACAGTATAGCCTACCAAAATAATAATAATAATAATACTAACTGAATAATAATAATAATAATGATAATAATAATGATAATAATAATCATCATCATCATCACCACAACCGCTATAGGTATCCTACAAGCAAAACTCAGCTCGGACTCCTCGTGGCGCGCATGCTATACCCCTCTTTTCCCCCCTGCAGTAGGCGAGAGAGCATGCTGGGAACGGGAGCAGATATCATCTGCGCGAGACAGTCACGCCCGCTGGTTTCTGCGCACTGAGTTTTCCTTGTTGGATGCCTAGATTAACCCATATTCACGATCACAAATACTAAATAATCTTCACTATTACCATTAATACACTTGCGTCACCATTATTACCACCACTACCATTCTCCATCACAGGCCTAACCATAATCAGTACTATAATTTATAAAAATGTAATACTCTATTTATTTATTGAATTATTTATTTGTCTATAAGAGGCCAAATTAAAATAGATTGTACAAAATTATAATTAATTATGCCGTAAAAAATGGAAAAGAGAAATACAGATATAATACAAGTGAAAAAATTAGAAAAGAAAAAAAGAAAGAGATGAATACAGAGTTATAATTACAAGATGCAAAAGTTAGGTGTAACATTGAAAATTAAATAGTAACAAATAGTTAAATGTTATTTCAAATCGACTATCTTCAATATTTTAATAAGAAAAAGCTTGTATTTAATATAAGAAATGCTGAAATCTATATCGCACATTTTTATTTAAGTCTTTGAATTTAGAACATATTTTTAACACTGCGAATTTTTATGTGACGAAGACGAAGTGTTTGGCTTTTTTTTTTTTTTTTTTTGGTAACAATTGACGATTTCTAAAATTTGATGTTATAGGCGTTAAGCTGGATTTTTACCATCCTCATCATGATAATCGTACTGCACTTTCGTCATCGTCATCATCATCATCATCATCATCATCATCATCATCATCACTGCTTTATCTCATTACTGCATCATTACCAACAAGCCACAATCGTCCACATCTGTGGAGTAACAGTTAGCGTGTTTGGCCGCGAAACTAGGTGGCCTGGGTTCGAATATTGATCGGGGCAAGTTATTTGGTTGAGGTTTTTCCCGGGGTTTTCCCTCAACCCAATTTGAGCAAATGCTAGGTAACTTTCGGTGCTGGACTCCAGACTCATTTCATCGACATTATCACTTTCATCTCATTCAGACGCTAAATAACCTAAGATGTTGATACAGCGTCGTAAAATATCCTACTTAAAAGGAAAAAAGAAACCACAATCGTTATAATTTCATCGTCGCCCTATCACAATGATCATTTCCATCATTCCACCAACATAATCATCACCGTTTCACTATTTTCGTGATCACTACTTCACCATTTCTACGATCATCGCATTGTTTTCATCATTACCACCTTGATATTCACCACCAAACTACCGTTACTACCCCTTTTTCAGGATTTGAAACTTGAACCCTCGTTCCTTCTTTTCACACGCGATAAGTATAAAAGAAGTCTGATCTAGTTTTTTTTTCTCAGCTTTGCTAAGACTGGTCTTAAAAAAACGGGGCGGAGAATATACAGGTCTAATTAGATAATTTCTACTGAGGAAGGTATTTTCACTTTATTCCTGGGAATCGAAATAGACTACATTACATTTTGAACACGAGAGAATCTTTATTTTGGCTTCAGTGGAGGAAGTTTATTTGCGAAATAAAATCATATCCTACAGTTTCAGTGAAATGCTATAATGAAGTATAATGTCAAAATAGCGTGGAAAACATTACTCTAGTCTCTAATGTGAAAAAGAATGCTATGTTTTAAGTGAGAACTATCTTTTGGACACACAAGGAAGAGCTGCTCGCAGACAGTTCGCTGTGAGAAACTGTCTGACATCACGGTTGTAGTGTGCAGGTGTGCTATCATGGCGAAAAGGAGACGCCTGCCACATAGCTCACACCTCACGACCAGACTGGAGTGCTGCCCAGATCTCGAATAGCGTGGACGAGTTCACTCATCTGCAGTATGGATGAGCTGTACTTTACACGAAACATGGATCGACTCAAGTGGTCTGTCAGCCGAGTTAAAATAAAACTAGGATTTGTTGGTAGAGTTTAAAGGTAATTATTTAATGGCTTGAACCATGAAAGCTGTCAAAACCAGCCATGAAAAATACTTTAGATAGCAGTGACTATACAAAAACAACTCAAATATCTATATTTAATAAACTAAAACGAAAGTAAGTAATTAAAATCAAAGGATTACACAAGTTCGTAGATTCATAATTGAGTTTAACATCAATTGGCAGAGAAAGACAGTAACTAAAAGTACTCGCTCACGATATAACTTAAATTATATTTAATCTTCAATTGCGAAACAAAAGTTGCACACCGTGTTTTCACATAGGCCTAACTCAATTTCACGGAATTCCGGTTCGCAACTTGAAAAATGGCAGGACTACAAAAAGTTTCATTTAATATTTACACACAACATGTCATTTCTATGTGAAACTTTCGTTACACGCAATTCTTTTTTAAAGTTCTTCATCAGTTGCTGAGTGTCTGCTACGAAAGCTCTGTGTTTTACGGGATGTGTGGGAAATAATTTTGTAAACATGTCATATACTTAAATCTCGGGAAACGATTTCTAATATGTGTTGGGAAAATTAACGTCGTTAATACAAAAGAATGACATTGATGAGAAAGTTCATTTCACAAACAGAACGTATTTCCTAAATTGGTTTATTTTACGACGCTTTATCAACTGCGATGGTTATCTAGCGTCTGGGAGAAATGAAGGTGTTAAAGCCAGATAAATGAGTCCAGGGTTCAGGGCCGAAGGTTACCCAACATTTGGTCTTAATATGTTGAGGGAAAACTCCGGGAAGAACCTCAATCAAGTAAGTAACTTATCCCGACCAGGATTTAAACCCGGGCCCGCTAGTTTTTTCGGTTAGCCATGCTAACAGTTACTCCACAGCGGTGGACTCAGAAAGTCTTTTTAGTAAACCTATCAATAATATTTTTTAACTAGTAGACCTAAGTCGGTGTGCAGCCATGAATTTTTCTTTTTTACTAATGGCGAGTACTTAAATGTTTGCCATTCTCCCATATGGAGGTAATTTGCAGACAGAGTCGTTGCTCAGGGTGAGCCATAAGAGGTGAGCTACGCTATACTTGCGATGAATTGAGGTCGGGGTACGCCGGTGATCGAATTCGAGTCCACAAGATTGTGAGTCCAGCGTTCTAGCCACTAGAACACCGTGGTCATTAAATGTATATAAATAAATATTTGTGTTTTTGGAAGCCGTATTTTTATTTCATTAAAGTAATGAACCTGAATTGTCCTTGAAGTGACAGTCACTGATATTTAATTACTTACAAATAACTTTTAAGGAACCCGTAGGTTCATTGCCGCCCTCGCATAAGCCCGCCATCGGTCCCTATCATGTGCAAGATTAATCCAGTCTCTATCATCATATCCCACCTCCTTCAAATCCATTTTAATATTATCCTCCCATCTACGTCTCAGCGACAGTCACTGATATATCAGTAATATGTTTTCTATACCTAATTATAGGCCATTCGGTATCTCGTGAAACCCATCCTCGCGTAAGGGGAAAGAAAGAGTGGACTGGAAAGCTTCCCTCCCTCCCTCCCTCGCTACACTTCCACCAGGTGACTTAGCTCGCTAACCCCCACTTTAAGGTTCTTACTATGAACTACGGCACAGACAAGAATTTGGTTTCACGAGATAACGAATGACCTATAGGCCTACTATTTCACGTGCAATACTCGAGGTGTGAAACTATTTATGAATTTAACTTTTTTTAAACCGGATATTAACACAGACATGGAAATCTTGCATACTAACAGGAAAGGTAAACTATTAAACATTTTAGAATCTATTGAAATATATAAAGACAAATTTGTTAACCCTCAAAATTTAAATGATAAAGCAATTCATGAAAAAAACATAATTTTTTGACCTTTATATTAATTCCGATTTGAACAGGAAAAGATTAACGTACAGATGCCTCAAACTAGGAAGCTGCCTGGAGAGGGGAAGTAGTAGAGCTAACGGAGGGGGCTCCGATACCGAGGTATAGTCATATTATCTGAAAAGTTGACCTCTTGACGATGTATTCAAGATTTACCCTCCCTATGCAGCCTTCTCAACTGTTATTAGAACTGAGCTGTACCGTTCTAGTCCACAGTGCACAGCAGTAGGCGGACAGTGGTAGGGGAGAAGTGCTGTATGCGCCTGCGCGAACGAGACAGCTTGCTAGTTTGAGGCATCTGTAGTATCAGTCAACGCAGTCTCTGTCCCTTCCCTTCATCGTAGTTAGTCTCCTTTAAGCCACGATACATCGCGGTCGAACACCTGTACCAGCGGTGAGTCTTGCGTCCAGATTATAATTCTGTCCATTCTTCTTTTTCTTTTTCATTCACTTTTTGTACTTTTAATACATGATACATGTTTTTTACTATTAGATAGTACTTACTTCTTATGATGTTAATTTCTTTGAAAAGTATCAGTTTTATATATTTAACCTTTTATATCTTTCATTCATTTACATTTTTGAATAGAACACACACGGTCATTAAGCTCTTAACTTTTTCTAGCCTTATAAGAATTAAATATTAATATTCAGACATTTTTGTACTTTATTTTTTAACATAATTATCCACGAACCTTATATATATTTATTTTCCTTTTGCAGTCGTGGTAATGTCACTGAAGATGGAGGGGTACCCTCCGAAACATGTCTGAATTTTACCCATCTTAATTACCATCATTGTAAAGTGTTCATACTATATATATATATATATATATAGTATGTTTATTATCTATTTATGAAGTTTTGAAAGAAGACTTTATAAAGACAATGCACTTTCATTCATGAATTGTGAATTTTAGACATCGAAGAATTCTCATTTACTTTTATAAAGGGTGTTAATAAACACCACTCAAATATTTTCTCTTGGTATAAAGATTCCAAAGCAAGCAACTTAAAATTCTGAACCCAGAGTCTAAGGATTCAAATTTCCATGTTATGGCATAAACTTTCCAAAGAGTGTAATGTCACTAATTTCTGTCATTTTTGGAATTCTGTATCTTTGGACAAGACAATGGTAAGTGCCAATATGGACCATTTATGGGTAAAACCACTTTCTGAATGTTTCCTTGTTCTACTATCTATGTCTTTAATTTGTTTGGCCATATCTGCCATCTATAAAGCTTGTGAGAACAATATGAAAATAGAGACACCATTGTACTCCAGTCAAGACAATAGTAAAGGCCATTCGTGTTGTGAAAATGGTTGCTACTAGGAAGAGGTTATTGTTGCAAGGAGAAATAATGAGTCCAAATGAAGAATCATCAGCCACAGGGGATACTAAAAGTGGTTCTGAATATGAACAAAGTACTTTAAAAAAGAAAAAAGGGAAAAAGACAACGAAAAACGAGGAAACAAGAAAGCGAGAAAACGAGTAAACTACAAAAATGGATAAAACGAATAGAGAGAAAATAAAGGCAACACAGAGGACAAAATAGAGGAAAAATAGAAGACAAATTAGTGGTGAAATAGAAGAGAAAATAGATTAGAAGAGGTAATTGTTACAAGGAGAAATAATGAGTCCAAATGAAGAACCGTCATCCACAGGGGATGCTAAAAGTGGTTCTGAATATGAATCAAGTACTTTAAACGAGAGAAAGAGAGAAAAAGACATCGAAGAAACGAAAAAGTAAGAAAACGAATAAACTAAAAGAATTGATAAAACGAGAGAGAAAATAGAGGTAATACAAAGGACAAAATATAGGACAAATAAGTGGTAAAATAAAGGAGAAAATATAGATAAAATAGAGGGAAAATTTGGATAAAACAGAAAAGAAAATCGAGGAAGAAACAGGGAAAATGTAGAGAAAGTAGAGGAGAAATTAGAGGGAAAATTGAGGAGTAAATATAGCCAATACTAAGGAGAAAATAGAAATAAGATAGAGGGGGAACTAGAGGAGAAATAAACTATATTCTCTCAGTTTTCACTTCTATTTCTTCACCCATTTTTCCTTCCAATTTATATCTATTTTCCCTCTTATCACGCCTATTATCTCCTTATTTTCCCCTCTATTTTCTTCTGTTTATTCTCCTCTATTTTTCCATAATTTTTCATGTAGTTTCTTCTTTATTTTCCGTCTATTTTTCCACTACTATTAATGTATTTTCCCTCGATTTTGTACTTTATATGCTCCACTATTTTCTTATGTTTTCTGCTCCATTTTCTGTATTAACTCCCAATTTCCCCCTATATTATCCCCTCTATTTCCCTCTCTATTTTTTCTCTATCAAATTAAATTATGTTTTATTTAACGTCGCTCGAAACTGCCGAGATTATATCAGAGTCGGCAGTGTACCGGAATTTTGTCCCGCAAGAGTTCTTTTACATGTCAGTAAGTACATCCTATAGTCAGGTTTTTAAATGTAATTGTGGCAACAATCAGTGATACTCTTAACAACAGTTCTTATATAATACTTGCCTAAAAATAACTTTTGGGAGAATATAATGGTAACTTCACAATCAATGATGCATATAGCGTTCTATGTATGTATGTATGTATGTGTGTGTGTGTATGTATGTATGTATGTATGTATGTATGTATGTATGTATGTATGTATGTATGTATGTATGTATGTATGTATGTATGTATTATATATTAATTACTAATAATGTGCTGTTGTTTAATTTTAAAGATATGATTAAACAATAATGAATACTGTATTAAATCATATGAACTGAACTGAAACATCAACTTTTACCATAGGCAGACAGATAGATAGAGAATTTAATGTCATTCAGCAAATATACAGCCATAGACAATGTCAAAATACAAAATCTATAATACATGACCTACAATAATATGGATAGATATTGAAATAAAATCAAAATAAATATACAATTACCGGACAATTACAACGGCAGATTAAAAGTGTTAAAAATGGTATAGGATCAGGTTAAAATGTACAAATGTGTCATTTACATGAGGTTAAAACAATAGAATCTAAACCGTAATATTGCTAAATTCATTGACAGTGTAGAGTGGATTTGCCATCAATGCCCTTCTCACTAACCTTCTGAAAGTAACATATGACTTATTTATTATATTCATGGGTAAAGAGTTATGAAGTTTATATGATATGGAAATAAAATTATTGCTTGTAGTACCATATTTGTACTTGGTTAAATATATATCATATGACTCATAGAGCTTTCCAAACTTTGTTTTCGTAATTCCTCAAAACTTTCCTAATGACACTTACCGTTGTCTTGCCCCAAGGCACAGAGTTCACTGGGTGCTTGTCAGTTGCTGTACTATCCCAAAAACACAAAGCAATATTTTGTCAGTCGTTTCTGAAATATTGTAAAAAATGCGGCCATCTTGAGGTAACTACCGGTACAGATTTCCCAGCCATAGTTTGTCAATTATTGGCATGTATAGTGTTCATTAAGTATTGAGTATCACTCATAACGTCTTAAATTTATTTTTACAAATAAAAGAGCTTTATACAAAAACTGTTGTGAATACACCATTACAATACGATACCAGTGTTTGAAAAAAGTTATTCAGGCATACAGGATGTGAGAGTAAACTTAATTTTTTTAAGTGGCACCCTATTTCAAGATTTACATACATGTATTCCGATTCTCCATTAAATTTACGTATGAATTCCTTCCTTTGGGGTTACTTGAAGTGCACAGAATGTATCAGCATAAACCAAGAAATGCTGACGACCTGAAAGGAAGAATTTATATATGAGATGTAACAGATCAGTCATGTAACTGTGTAACAGTGAGAAAGGCAATGGACTGTTTTCGTGATATAGTGGGATGTTGTTAGCCTGTGAATTGTTTCTCATTTTGAGAATCTGTTGTAAAATTTGGTTAGTAGTAGTGATTTTACGTACCGGTACTTACATATCTCAAATTTGAAGTCCATGAAACAAGTTTAATAAATAGTTAAAAGACACGAAACGAGTGAATGGGCAGAATTTATACAACTTCTTACGTAAAATTGAATGCAGATTCACAATATGTCAATCTTAAAAAAAGGATGTCATTAAAAAATGAAGTTTACTTACACATTCTGTATGCCTGAATAAGTAACTCTTTTCGGACATCGGTTCATATTGTATGGTTTACCTGCAACAACTCTTGTATAAAACTTTTTTTTTGTAAAATTAAAATTTAAGACGTTACTAATAATATTTCATACTTAATTAATATTTTGTATATTATATCCTGCAGATTTTCAGAGCGGATAGCTCATGTTGTACGTAACAAAAAAGTGTACTATCATATTGGTGAAAAATCCATATTTTTCTCAGAAAAAGTTTTTTTAAATGTTTAACACGCTCTTATACTGCAACTATTGCGAGTAGGATCGTGATTTTTGTCCGTATTGATAGAAAATATAATAGAGAATTATTAATTCCTCTGTGATATTTCAATATAATGGACTGTTTTCCTGTAAATTTAATTTAAAAAACCACTAATTTGAAGCCACTGACCAATGCGACCGGCTTGTAATATTTTAGCCAGAATGGAAAATAGGAGGTAGTTCACTAAGGCAGACTGACCTGAGTTCGTTGAACTTTTACATCTGTATTACGAGAAAAAAGAGCAGTGTGTTAGCGGCGATGTTGCCAGACTGCTGAAACTTCCAAATCAATTTTAATCAAACGTGCACTTAATCACAAAACGTAATATTCATTTAAGTGTATCCTATCGTCCCTTTCAATCTGCAGGATTATTTCACTTCCAGCCTGTATACATAGATGTGTCTATTTTCTTCTTTCTCTGGCATCGAATGAAAACAATTGGTGATAATTAATTGCCATTATATAGCAATACGGAATTTGAAATTTGTTTAGATGAATCTATAAAGAGTCGTCAATCTGTGACATTATGTTCAATGTTCAGTTGCTTCATTAAGGCGTTAAAATCCACACAGGAGCACATGTTGTCTCTTATTGTCAAATACGTAGCAAATTGTTCATATTGAGCTGAATAAATATATATTTTAGCTAAAACTTCCGCTGCTGCAGCCTGGAGCGCACTAACTCTGTATAGGCCTATTAATGTTAACACGGAAAAGAAGTCAACTTGCTGTGTAAAGAGGGTTTAAACGATATTATTCGCGATTTAAATTCAGGTAAAATGGAGCACAGCCTTGCGATCTTGAGGGCCAACTGTAACGTATACTAAACATTTGAAGTTTTTTCCATCTTCTTCGGGGAATTGGCATCGAAATTTCTTCACTGTATGGAATTGATCTAATAATTGATGATGGAACATTAAGATATATTACAGTACTTTTTATTGAACTTCCAATTATTTTCGTATTACAGAAATAGCGGCCATTAAAATGATGTGACTGATCCTGTAATACCATAAACACTAAAAAGGCATAGATTTTAGTTTTACGTACTGCTTGGTTAAATGCTATTTTGTACCTTATACAGTAAAATGAGAGGAAATTCTTTTGTCCGTATTCCTGAAGATACTTCTATAGGAACTGAAATGTGAGGTTCAAAACTGTATGTTCCATCAGAGGGAACATGACATGAGTTGAGCTCAGCTTATTAAACTAGTAGATTGTAGCGCTATTTAAATAAGATGAACAGTATTGACATGTATGATCTTTTAAAATGGTTCACCAGCACATAATATTTCTGGAATTTTCTCCTCTTTTTAATAATTAAGCTTGTAGTATTATTAATAATGAAATAATAATGCTTTTTGTTACTAATAAAATGAAACACATTGGATAAAATGAATGAACATAACGAGCTTCAAAATTGTGTAAATTAAAAAAAAAACTGACATGTTTATGTCAAACAAAAGAATCAAGTTTATAAAACATAGTTACATAATAGACAATTTTTCTATAATTTTGGAATTTTACAAGTAAAAGTGCATAATAACTATTCGTTACATTTACGAGTGTCTAACATCGTGATCCCTAATATTATTAAAGTCAATACAGCCAATTGGCTTGTCTTCAAAATTGAGATACTCATCCTACCTTTGGCACTTCATGTCTTCGTAAGGCTCCAATTAAATGACAGGATAAACTCCAAATGGCCAATGATCTACAAAACATACTCACTATATGTTTAGATTTCACAAAATCTTTGAGTGTTCACTTTTTCTGACACAAAGTGATGCCAACTAAACACTTTTCTTTATGGCCTTCTCATTAACGTGACGATTTTTTGTCCCAACTCGTCACTAATGACGTCACCCACATAACAATTTGGATTAAGTGCCGTGCCGATTATATTGAAGGGTATACTGCTCAGGTGCCATTGACAACTTCGGGGTAACCCGGCCTACAGCTCTAAGTAATTATATACCAGTGCTATGCTTCTACTTTGATGTTACCAAATAAGTGTAGCATCCTTTTTAGCCTTTGCGTCAGAATTTTTAAATTCTTTCAGTAGAAAGGTGATCCTTGATTGAGGAAACTCACCAAACGGCCTGAAGCTCAAGTAGTTTTCCTAAATTATTCACTGCTCCAAGACCATTACAAGAATGCAATTTCATGCATCCCGAGTTATCAAGGTAATTCACTTGTTACGTATTGTACGTAAATTACATGAATTTTACTCGTAATTTACTTAGCGTAGGAAACCAGATTTTTACACAGAAATGAAAAGCTAGTTTTCTTCTGTGTATTAATAATACAAATATTATTGTAATTATATTACTTACATTTAAAATTTTTTTTACATATTTCAGCAAGAAATGGTTATTTTTCTAAAGATTGTTTATAAAGCCAACTATTAAACAAATTAAAAAAATACGCCTATTTTTTTTCACTCTTTTTTAATTTGAGAAAACTGGTGGTATTTACCTCTTCCACTAATATTTATATAACGAACACTTATTTACATTGGATTTCAACATTTCAATAACAGCTTTAAATTCCTGAAGTGTACATTAATGTACATAATAAGAAAGTACACTTCAGGAATTTAAATCTGTTACTGAAATGTTGAAATCCAATGCAAATAAATGTTCATTATATAAATATTAGTGCAAGAGGTAGATAGCATCAGTTTTCTCAAATTAAAAGAAACTTCTTAATTTAAAATGTGCTCGTAGCTGATTTTTTTTCAAAAACTGAAAATATCACTACTTAACACCTTGTCATTTATTTTATTTTCAGTGAAAAATATTGCTACACACCTCAGATGTTTATAATCATCACTGTCACCCTTAATGACACTAATATTCATCATAGAAAAGTATTTAAATTTAGGGTGAAAATGCTGGGACATTAACTTAGAAGCAACTTCTGACAACTCCATATGCTACTGTTTTTTCTTTGCCGACCACATTATCGAAAAGAAAGGAATTTCTTGTATGAATGTGAAGCTTAGAATTAAAACATAATCAGCTATGCTATGGCGCTCATACACGTAAGCAAGTCGCGATATTTTCATAACTATGACGTGGATAGTGCAGTTTATTATGTTCCAATAAAGACTAAGAACACGTAAAATTTCGAAGCGAAAGTTTTTTTTTTTTAATCTTTTTCTTTTCTGTCATTGATAATAAAAGTGAAAGATTCAGAGCCATAGTGGGGCAAGCGCCATTTATTAAAAACGGAGAAAGCAAGGGTTAAAGTTAAGTGAATACCATAGTTTAATGAAGATTGACATATAATTTAGTTTTAATGTGTATACTTTATATTACTTGATATATGTTTTCATTGAATTATGGTAATCACTTCATTTTAACCTTTGTTTTCTACGCTCTTGGCCCACTATAGTTCTGAACCCTTCAAATAGCCATCGTAGAAAACAATATTATCTTTTAAGTTTTAAATTTTTTAGTTTTTATGTACTTTACGTTTTCTACTTTGCGTTTATTTTATTTTAGTAGGTTATTTTACGACGCTTTATCAACATCTTTGGTTATTTAGCGTCTGAATGAGATGAAGGTGATAATGCCGGTGAAATGAGTCTGGGGTCCAGCACCGAAAGTTACCCAGCATTTGCTCATATTGGGTTGAGGGAAAACCCCGAAAAAAACCTCAACCAGGTAACTTGCCCCGACCGGGAATCGAACCCGGGCCACCTGGTTTCGAGGCCAGACGCGCTGACCGCTACTCCACTTCTACTTTGCGTGTAACTTACATACTTGCCACGTGTATAACATTAATATATTACAGAACGCTGCATGTATGTTTCAATTTTATCTTTTCTTAACATTCTCTCGATTCATATTTATATTCAGATATAAAATAAGGTAGAAAGTTTGTGAAATGAAATTTATGGAGTTGAGAGCAATTCATTTTTCAAGTACGTACCATTTAACACCGTTATTTGAGTCCGAATCCGCGGAATGGTAAGACCGCTCTCTAGCACTGATACAGGAGATGCTCAATACCTCTTTACTTCACAACGAATTCCACATACTTGGACTCGGGACTCAAGAGTGGAAAACCGACACCTCAGCGCTAATACATATCTGTCTTGCTGTTTCAGTGACCTAACTGTGATACGAAGGTGAGGCTCAGAATTCGAGTGACTGTGTAGATTATTTATGAACTCAGGAGGGGAAGGTACGAGGTCCGAGCATTATTATTCATTCTTACTTATAATTTTTATTTTAAAGAGATGCATTTTCCTCTTATTCTTTAGTGTTTCCAAAGAAAGTCTCTCTTCTTGTTCAAAGGACAATTAGCATTCGTAAAATGACTACTTTTCTTTGTATTCCCATTTCGAGACATGCAACGCATTATTCAGATTTCTTTAGCCTTGTATCTAGGGCAATCTTGTTACTGGGTTTTAAGACGAGAAAAATTTAATTGCTTCTGTGTGAGTGAGATGCGGAGGTACACATTTTAAAGAAGTAAATCTTGATAACGAAAGAAATGCGCATTTCACAGTATCGATATAGGCCCTGCACTACTACAATTAATAATAATAATAATAATAATAATAGTAATAATAATAGTAATAGTAGTAATAGTAATAGTAGTAATAATAATAATAGTAATAATAATAATGATAATAATAATGATGATAATATCATAATGATAATTATGATGATGTAATTATGATGGTGATAATAATGATAATAATAACAATAGGCCACCGGTATAGCTCAGTCGGCTAAGACGCTTGCCTGCCGATGCGGAGTTGCGATCGGGCGTGGGTTCGATTGCCTTTTGGGCTGATTACCTGAATGGTTTTTTCCGAGGTTTTCCCCAAACGTAAGGCAAATGTCAGGGAATCTATGGAAAATTCTCGGTCTCATCTCTCCAAATATCGTCTCGCTACGACCTATCCCATTGAAGCTAAATAACCTCGTAGTTGATACAGCGTCGTTATAAAAAATAACAACATTAACGCAATGCAATAGTAACTGACGAAGAAATAAAATTAATAGAATTTATGTCATATGATCATTAAAACATAAAAATAATACCCAATAGGCACATATGCGTATCCTACTCTTCAAATATTTCTTGGAAATACAATTAATAATATCAAAATATACTCCACTGGGAACATGGACATAAATGAATTTGAAAAACGAAACAAGTTGCAATAGATCCAATAGCAATCTGAATTAAAACAAGTAGCCCTACATAAAAGATTTTCAAGAAAAATCTGGCAACTGCACATCAAAGTCAGATCTTCTGCGGGTGCAGGAATGTATTACGAATACCATACATGTGCTTTATGCCAGGACCAAATGCATGTGTTTGGAAGTTCACAAGTCCAGAAAGATGGAACACGTCCTCGTCTGTGAACCATGTGAAGTTCAGAATATCACATAACAGTACAATTAGAACAAAGAACTACACGAAGAAACTTATTCGTTTCTCCTTATCTGCCTCCTTACAATTCGTGAATAGCAGTGATCCAATTTGGCTGCATTTACTAATTTTTTTCATATTGTGGAGCAGGAATATCCCACCTTCTGAAAGAACCGACATAATGATTTCTAAGGAAACTGCTGTAGACGATTTCTGACGTTTCCGCCGCGTTTGCCAAGCCACATGTGCGATCTTCGCAAGTCTCGTTCAACAAAGATCCCAGTGTTCCATTTGTTCACAAGGTCCAATATTCTTATTGTCTCTCTTGGAAGGCACGCTTACAGCGTACTCTAAGATACCTTTTGAGCAGCAATGATAGAGTAATTTTCCACTAAAAGCGTACGTTGAGGTAATGTGTACAGCATCTTCATCGATGCAGACAATATGTAATAAACGAAAGGGAGGGAAAAATTAAGCTCCCCGATAACGTCAGTGGCGACATCACTCCGACACCTTACAAAATTTAACTTACAAAAGAAAACAAATAGATTCCGCATCATTTAAACGGAACTCTGCCCATAATTGCGCATGGTACACAAAGTCATGCCATTTTAAATGTCAACAATTTTATACAAATCATTATGTATACTTGAATTTCAACAGAGATAAAACTTGTTTGGAAGTAGGAAAAGCTTAGTAGGCCTATATTGCAACAATTCTGTAAACATACATTTAAAATGAAATTGAAGATATTACCGCTAGGCTAACTGTAGGCAAATACTAAAAATCCGGAAAGCAGTAACAATGTAACGATACACTGTAATAGGCTATTACCAAGCGGACCAATTTGATTTCACTTACAGACTGTAGTAAATAGATCGTCTTGATCACTTCGTTTTGTTAATCTTCTTCTTAGAGTGTATCATTATCTCTCTATTCCCCATACCCTTCCCGGTTCTTCGTGATCTTATCGTTTTAGCAAATATCTATTTATTGGTCCCACTTGAGGGCAGGTACCTTGGGTAGACCCATTGTACGATCCAGAATGGAATGTTGTGCATGCCATAAAAACCTCCGCGCTACAGATTCCCCCTCGGGCCGCCCCCGAGCTCCCCTACAGCCTACAGAATCCCTTTACCTTTTCGCATAGGCATCAGCGCGGTCCCTCAACACCGGTCTCACGAGATACCATGAGTCCCAGGGGATAGCCCACGGTACATAATACGTTCACCAGCAACTAATGAACTAATGACCACATACCACTGGGACCAAATTCGGTGATGACCCTCAGCGGACTCTACGCCAAAACAAGCTAATGTCACCTAGGAACAAAGCCTCTACTCTGTTCGTGACGTCAGGCAGGAATCATACCATTTCATATTACGCAAGGTCTTACTCCTATGAACTCAGCTATTACTATGTTGTTTATTTGGTCATATTTCACTTACTGTCGAGATATTATTAAGGAATACGAGAAATTTAGATCCCACTTAACTCGAAAACATCAATTCAAATATTTTATTTATATATTTCGTATAATGGATATAGAATTAATTTGTTGTAAAATCATGATTTAAAGATATAATAAAATCCAAGGAAAGGTTAGGAAATGGAATGATAAGTTAAAACGTAATAGAACATCTATGATGCATATACCTACATTTACACTACCACAAATTAACACTATCACAGTTATATAATTAATATAAAACTTTATTTATTACCATGGTAAATACCATCACTCAACTAATCGTACTATCCAAACTTGCTTTCCAGGTCATCAGTTTGAACTTTGTTAAAAAAATATTATCACTTTTCCTCATTGAGCCAATATGAGGCGTTCAGAGCACAAGGGAATCAAGTCACAAAAATAAACTTTTCAGAAAATTAGGCTTAAAGTCTTTATGTATAGTTAATAACCCATTAAAGGTGAGTGTGATTTTAAACATCTGCACCATTACAAAGATTGTGAGGACATGATTCTTTTATGCTCTGAAAGTAGCCTTAGCTGAGGTAACTACAGATAAAATATAGTCCCAATTGACTAAAAATGGACTTGATTGCCTTGTGTTCTGAACGCCCCATATCTAACCAGATTCTTCAGAGCAAGTGTGCTATGTATAAGTGCTAAACGGATAGATTTACTAAGACCAATTAAACAACCCTCAGACCTTTCTGTTATTTACCAGTTTGCAGACTGATTTAACAACTCTACTATGCATTGAGCGTTTACAGACTTTTTAAATCTGTTTAATAACCTCTAACCTTTTAACAAAGTTTTTACATTCACCACATCCCATCACTTGCAAATTAACTCAATGAAAGTTGCAGTATCTTTCCAATGTTCAATATTATTTTTGGGTCTAATTCCTTAAGAAAAATGGCTGTTATATTATTGAAAATGTGAAGGGAAAGTTTTACATTCTGCCTTTCTATGGTTGATGGATAAGTGATTTAAGAGATATTCCCACGCGAACGTTTCTTAGCCAATGAAAGAGCTCTTTGACGCTAGATTGATCAATGAGAATAGAATTACACCGATGGTTAAAAGCACAGTCTAGTATATAAAGTCACGAAGCTCAATACGTAAAGAATACGCATCCATAGATAGTTGCTAACCACTAGGATCGCTACTATCGCGTCATCACAGACAATGCGAAATAGTACCGGCACAGTCTATTGTTCCTAGTACCCTCAACAACTCAAGCTTCGTAACTGCATATACTAGACTGTGGTTAAAAGCATGCTGCTCAGAATTAATAAGTTACAGGTTTTCCTCCTACGTTCATTTGGTTTATTTGTATCGTCTCTGTTTCGATGTATCAGCTATCAATAAATTACGCGAGACTCGCAGTTTCAACATGCTACAATAATTGATTATTATAATAATTGCACATGAGTAGCCCAGTTGCAAAACCAGCTAACTGCCAAAAAAATGAAAAATGAGATAATGGTAACCATGGTTTCAGTTCGTCATTAGCTACGTAATAAGCCATACATTCGGTTACAAATCCAAATCTAAACCCTTTAAATCTAGTAAATAAAATTGCATACGGTTGCAAAACCTGCTAAGTGTGGAGAGCGTAAGGATGCAATACCTGCTAACTGCACAATGCCATGTTTACTTTTGCAAAACCTGCTAAATGTCACTGAGACAACATGGCCACATTGAGAGTTACGGATGCAAAAGCTGCTATTTCGATCTCCATAAGGATTACATTGAGCATACTAAAATAACGAATAAGATATTATTAGACGCTGATAATAAAGCTATTTTTTGCTCGTATAGTTAAATTGACTATACTGCTGCATTTAAGACATCAGCTGAGAGTTTCTGCCCGCGCTCTATCGGGGACTTCTAACCTTTTATGTTAAGAGTGTTGAAGTCTTGAAGTGGTTACTGTGATTATCTTGCAGTTTTTTTCGACTTTTGCCGAAATGAATGTGGATGGATATGGTGTATCCAGTTTCAATAACTCTGTTAGTGTTGAGGGAGAAGATGCAGATGATGAAGAGAATGGTACCAGTGAAAAGACGAATCCAAAAGTTTAAACAATAAAGGTAAACATTTCCAAAAGGACTACATTCCAATGGGTGTCATCCTTAAAGAAGCAAACATCAGGGACATTGAAAGACTTCTGGAATTGCACTTCGGGTAGGACTGGTTTCGGAATGCAAACCTGACCTTCTACACCGAAATGTTCAACCAGCAGCAAGACCTTGCTGTTGCAGACCTGAGTGAAGATGAGGATGAACATACGGATGTAGTGGACTTCGAACTCATGGATGAAGAAGAACCGAACATTCTGTAAAGTGTTATATTACATTGATGTTTGTAGAAATTGCAACACCAAGAAGGATACATCTGACTGAAATGAAATTGTTATCACAGTTTAGATACATGACAATACACAAAGGATTAGAATTACAGAACTGTACCTGATCTGTGACCGTGAGATTTCAGTATGGAGTGATGCCTCCATGCGCTGCAATCAGAGCTTCTAAGCGTCGTGGTATGGAATCAAAGAGTTCCTGGATATATTCCTGGGGAATTTCCATCCACGCAGTTTGTATGCGAGTCCACAAAGCGTCAAGAATGGGTGCTGGAGGACCATGACGAACAAGTTGCCGACCAACCATATCCCAGACATGTTCGATGGGCGAAATGTCTGGCGAACGTGCAGGCCAGGAAAGTAGTTATGCCTGTCGTTCTTCGAAGAAGACTTGCACAATCCTCGCCACATGTGACCGGACATTGTCCTGCTGAAATATGGCATGTGGAGTTGCCTGAGGGAGGGGCAGTACCTCGGACTCTAAGATCTCTCTAATGTAGCGGTTGAAGTTCAGATTGTCCTGGAATACGTAGGAAGCGAGATCGCATATTGTATCACACTAGGAACTTGTCCGCAATCCCGCTCAACAATGCAGGCTCTCAGACTGCGTTCACCACGGTAGCGTTTAACACGTATGTGACCATCACTGTAGGACAAGTTGAAGCGGGACTCGTACCAACATACTACATTTGGTATTCTGTTTTACACATCTCCCGAGTTTGGGGTCGTTCGGGCCATTTTTTCTGGGTGTTGCACTTTTCACAAACAGTAGTACATAAGGTAACCTTCAAACTATAACATTAGTATTCTGTTCTCCTTTTTTACATTTTTATAGTACAATATTTGTGTGTTTAATAATATTTAGGTATGTAACGAAAATAAGAATATTCTCTTCTACCGTCAGTTTGTTTCCAAGTTAGTCTTGTCAGATAAACTGTTAAGAGTGATCAAATACCAGGTTTTGCAAACTAATGTATCGTTGATATGGCTATCTATAGAGTTGCAAATCCTGCTAACTGCTCTGTTCGGCTGCAAAACCTGCTATTTGCAAATTAATATACAATATAACTAATTACCTATTAATCATATATTTCTGAGCTGTATGAAGACAGACTAAATATTTTTCCCCATTATTTAAACTAGAAATCATGCCTCTAGCATCTGTGGATAAGTTTTTACACAATTTTCCTCATTTGCCAAAATTTGTCTAACTTGCAAATAGCTGGTTTTTGCAAATTGGCTACTCTTAATTACTATAACTAAAAATGTTTACTATAAATTAAATATGCTGAAAATGATAGATAAGCAATGATAAAAGAGTTTCAAATAAAGTGCTTTTATAACCTCAAATGTTCAGTTGTTTTTATTCCAAGAAACCTTTTATTTTTATCATCTCTGCTTCGATTCGACTGTTTTTCTGGATCTTATTGTTATAACACAGTCTAGTATATACAGTCACGAAGCTTGAGTTGTTGAGGATACTATGAACAATAGACTGTGCCGGTACTATTTCGCATTGTCTGTTATGAGGCGATAGTAGCGATCTTAGTGGTTAGCAACTATCTATGGATTGCATATTCCCTGCGTATTGAGCTTCGTGGCTGTATATACTACAGTAGATTGTGGTTATAACCTCGAATGTTGAATTGTTCAGAATTACACATGTTCGCATTGGGATTATCTTCCCGAATACAATTCGTGATAATAGTTATCCTCAAGTAATTTAATTTCGCTTTTTTAAACACATGTTTGCTATCATTAGATACTTAAATTACCGGAAAACTATCAGCACTCGTTTTATTATGGAAGATAATTTATTGACAAATTTCATGAGATTTGCTTTTCAACCATATGAAGAAATTTCAAAATATTCAGAGATGCAAAATCATTATATATGCCATTATTAAAAGCTGGAAAGCAATAACTCCTTCTCTCTGACATAGCCAATTATTACGTATACATATGAAAAGTGTACCGTATCAAATAGAAAGGTCCACACCTGTGGAGTAACGGTCAGCGCGTCTGGCTGCAAAACCAGGTGGCCCGGGTTCGATTCCCGGTCGGGGCAAGTTACTTGGTTGAGGTTTTTTCCGGGGTTTTCCCTCAACCCAATATGAGCAAATGCTGGGTATCTTTCGGTGCTGGGCCCCGGACTCATTTCACCGGCATTATCACCTTCATCTCATTCAGACGCTAAATAACCTAAGCTGTTGATAAAGCGTCGTAAAATAACCTACTAAAATAAAAAAAAAATAGAAAGTACAATGATCTGCTTCCTGCATTAGAATTGGGGTGATTGCAATCAATTTTCACCTCTGTTGAGTAACTAAAATAAGAAATAGCTTACTTATTTATGGCATTGTTATCAGACGCAATACTAATAACTTCAAAGCCTATGCCCTCCAATTTTAGTACAGTCTCTTTAAGAAAAGTGAAAAGTCTGGTATGTGTCTGCGTAATGCTTTGCAGAATTCAAGGTGTTCAAAAATATTTGTATGGAGGAGAGAAACTGCATTCTCCTTAATGTTATCATCCCATCTGTTCCGTGGTCTTCCTACCAGCTTTCTTCCTCCAAACAGTTGATATAGCGTCGTTAAATAATTGATTAAAAGGAAAACGCTTGAGCCATGTCTGTGGAACATTTAAAGCTAAAAGGATATAAGGGTGATTAGAAGTGATGAATAACAAAGCTATGCTGTGATACATACAAATTTATTGTGTCGGGATGTAAAGTAATTATACATTATGTATAGTAACAGTTACAATGTATAAATTAATGTTAGTCGCCATTTTCCCCTCGCGTTTTAAAATAAAATTATCGTGTGCATTATCGAGTCATGTAAATGAATGTTGTACATGCGATGAGGCGTGTGCTGACAAATATTCATGTGTTGTCTCGTACAGGAAAAGGCACTTTCATGCATTGCTGAAATACATTTTGGGTTAGTTCCACCGATTTAGCAGTCAACTGATCCTAATAAAATTCAGCTAATTATTGGGCCCGTTAAAATGTTTCCTATTTAATGGCCGAATGCAGTTGTCATTATGTGAAACGAAAAACCAGGTACTACAGGAAATAAATAAATTGGTCAGGTATTTCTAGAATATTTCTTCTTTTAGTTAAAAAATCGTTCCAAATCGTTCTCTAAAGGGAAACTGAAAGTAGAATAATATACGGTCAAGTCATTCACATGTAAAAAGATGTGGGCCTACTGTTTACTTATAAACATATGTAAATAAGGAATAAAAGAAAGATATGGATTAAAGATCGTATTCATAAACGAGACTTCGAGCCAAAGTTAACTTCGGAGAGAATAAAGTCGTCATTTTCTTATTCCTATTTAAAATGTAGGAGTGATAATAGAAGAAAAAAGAGTACATTCTGAAATTATGTTATCGGATATGTTCTTTTGTACTTATTCAGTTTTTTTCTCTTTTCTATTTGACTTTTATTGCATGTGTGTATTTTTACGTCTTAAATTTATATTATATATATTCCAATAATTAACAAGGAATTGCATTCAGTTGTTTATGATTATAGTATATTTCTCTGTTTTTTTTTTCATATCTTACATTAATTTTATTTTTATTATTTTTCTGAAACCTTGTATGAAATTGGATTAGTTGTAATTTTGACAATAATTGATGATAACAACAATAATAATAATAATAATAATAATAAATATTTTATTATTTTATTATCACCTACTTACTTACAAATGGATGTTAAGGAACCCGCTGATTCATTGCCGCCCTAACATAATCCCGCCATCGGTCCCTATCCTGTGTAAGATTAATTCACTCTCTGTCATCATATCCCACCTCTCTCAAATCTATTTTAATATTATCCTCCCATCTACGCCTCTGCCTCGCCAAAGGTCATTTTCCCCTCCAGTCTCCCAATTAACACTCTATTTGCATTTCTGGATTCGCCCATACGTGCTACATGCCCTGTCCATCTCAAACGTCTGGATTTAATGTTCCTAATTATGTCAGGTGAAGAATACAATACGTGCAGTTCTGCATTGTGTAACTTTCTCCATTCTCCTGTAACTTCATCCGTCTTAGCCCCAAATATTTTCCTAAGCACCTTATTCTCAAACAGCCTTAACTTATTTCCTCTCTCAAAGTGAGAATCCAAGTTTCACAACGATAAAGAACAACCGGTATATTCATTTTCTTATTCCTATTTAAAATGTAGGAATGATAATAGAAGAAAAAAGAGTACATTCTTAAATTATGTTATCGGATATATTCTTTTGTATTTATTCAGTATTTTTCTCTTTTCTACTTGTCTTTTATTGCATGTGTGTAGTTTTATGTCTTACATTTATATTTATTATTTGGATTTTTTATTCCAATATTTGATAAGGAATTGAATTCAGTTCTTTATGTATATATGTTTCACTGTTTATTTCATATCATATATCATATCATATCATATATCATATCATATCATATCATATCATATCATATCATATCATATCATATCATATCATATCATATCATATCATATCTTACATTACATCGGGCCTTATTATCCATTCCTCATCACCGTACCTCTTTCTATTCTTCCTCTTTCACAGTGTCTGTTTGTCGCCTATGGAACTCCTTACCTCGTCATGTCAGGGATTGCCGAACGGTTAATCAATTTAAATTAAGAGTTAAGAATTACATAACGCTTTTACATGATATTGATTTGTGAGTGTTAGCCGATTTTTATAGGTTATTCTGTGGGTATATAAATTGTCATTTAGGCCTATCATAAAGTAGAATTAGGAAATGAATTGTAAATAACTTAATTATGTATCATGTTTAGATAATATTTCATTATAGCCCATGTAAGCTTGTTAATGTGAGTGAAAATGATTTTCATATTTAAGTATGACGTTACTGTTTTTGTCATTGTTTCATTACGTATTTCACTTCTGGTAGTGTGAAAAAGAAGGCCTCATGGCCTTAACTCCACCAGAATAAGTAAATAAATAAATAAATAAATAAATAAATAAATAGATTAAATAAATAAATAAAATTTTATTTTTATTATTTTTCTGAAACCTTGTATGAAATTGGATTAGTTATAATTGTGATAATGATAATTGATGATGATGATGATGATGATGATAATAATAATAATAATAATAATAATAATAATAATAATTGTTTTATGATTTTATTATTACCTACTTACTTACAAATGGACTTTAAGAAACCCGCTGATTCATTGCCGCCCTAACATAAGCCCGCCATCGGTCCCTATCCTGTGTAAGATTAATTCACTCTCTGTCATCATATCCCACCTCTCTCAAATCTATTTTAATATTATCCTCCCATCTACGTCTCTGCCTCGCCAAAGGTCATTTTCCCCTCCAGTCTCCCAATTAACACTCTATTTGCATTTCTGGATTCGCCCATACGTGCTACATGCCCTGTCCATCTCAAACGTCTGGATTTAATGTTCCTAATTATGTCAGGTGAAGAATACAATACGTGCAGTTCTGCATTGTGTAACTTTCTCCATTCTCCTGTAACTTCATCCGTCTTAGCCCCAAATATTTTCCTAAGCACCTTATTCTGAAATACCCTTAATATCTGTGCCTTTCTCAAAGTGAGAGTCCAAGTTTCACAACCATACAGAACAACTAGTAATATAAGTGTTTTATAAATTGTAACTTTCAGATTTTTTGACAGCAGACTAGAAGACAAAAGCTTCTCAACCGAATAATAACAGGCATTTCCCATATTTATTCTGCGTTTAGTTTCCTCCCGAGTATCATTTATATTTGTTACTGTTGCTCCAAGATATTTTAATTTTTCCTTCTCTTCGAAGGATATTACTAGTATTTTTTTTCTTTCTTTCTTTGAATTGTGCATAGTTATAGCACGAATGGCCGTACAGGTTAATGCGAAGTATCATGTGTACATAGGCCTACTGTACACAGTGCAATACGATCAATATTTCCGAATGTTATTGTGATCTTACATGTTTGTTTAGAATTGACCAGAAGGGGAGGATATGAAGCTGTTTATATTTTCTAAATAAAATATGACAAAGGAGGGAATTGGGTTGTTATTATCTTTTGAGGGGTGAAGAAGGGATAGGACGCGCAACGAACAGCCTCTCCTATCCAAATGCCATCATTCAACTTCTCGTGGTCCACCCTGTTTCTACCAACGAGGATATGGCGACCGAGTCACAGCGGTATAACTGTATCATCAAATGCAGAGGAAACGCTGCATTACAAACCTGTCTAGAGGCTAAGAGTGGCAGCCCCACTACTGGACTACCTAACGATAAGGCTAGTAACCTAACTTAGGGAAAATTACATTACTTTCAAGCCTCAGAGAACCAGTATAAGAATAGATCATTTGACGACAATTCAGAGTAAGTCACCGGTTAAACGAAATTGGAAAAAAACAAAATATGTTCACATACGCAACCTGGAATGTTAGAGGGATTAATTCCCCAAAATGATGATGCAATATCAACCCAGAGGACATCGACGGTTAGGAAGATCCTTTAGAAGACTGCTAGATGAGGCCGAAACAGGTCTACACAGGCCTAATTCGTGACGGATGATAATGACGATCTTTGGACCTTATTCAACAGGGAGGAATAAGCATGTGAAAACTGAATACGGGGGCAATTGACCCACTCACTCCCTTCAGTGTTCATGCATGAAAGGGGCTCAGTAACTATCACTTGACTAGCCTTGGTTGCTCAATCGGAGATAGCTTCATCTACTGTATCAGCTCACAGATCTGGTGAGAAATCTGAGTTTTCGCAGCAAAATTAAATTCCCCGACTATCCATTAAGCTATTGTTCCACCTTCTCTGCTGTGTTTCTCAGAATTGGGATATTAAAACAGCAATATGAAATTAAACTTTAATATTACTGAAAGCGGTGGAAATTTTTGTAGGACGTTAGTGAGGATTTGATACTGTGGGAATCCAGGATGAATAGAACCAATATGTCATTTTCGGTATTAGCTAGATTTCAAGATTGTGACAACATACGTATCAGTGCTTTCAGCAAGCGGCAGGCCGTGATTAAAATCATAATTGATTTTTGACGTTTGCTGAGAGCACATATTAGTAAAGTACATACAGATCATGAAAAGCTGACCATTCTTCTTTTGTTTGAATTTGCGTAGTAATCCTACCTTACTGCTAAATTTCATCCTTTAGTTTTCCCAAAATTTTCACATATATATTTGCTTTTCTTCGGGAGGCCAAGGCTCAAAATTTAGCTGTAGTATCATTGGATAACGATAGACGAATGCATGGACTTACTTTTCTGGCTTCCAGCTTAAACTCGTTTCTAGAAAGATTATGTCGCAGGAGACTATGCTAAATAAATTTTCCTTTATAATGTTCTAAAGTAACACATGGACATTCACTTCCACAATATTAAAACTGCCAGCAATTTTCTTGAATGTCATTATCAACCACTGATACTTTTTAATACTTGTACTAATTTTAATGTTTTTGTATAATGGAAAGAACTCAATAATGAAGAAATTCAAATCACCTGACCGAATGAAATTCCAACTATACTGTTCGCAGACGATTAGCTTATTTGTATTTGTATATCAGAAGGTACAGCAATTTACAGATTGCAAGTAACAAAATAAACAAATTTGAAAGGTTATGGTAAACGATTTAATTTGAGCAGATAAATATAAATAAAGGCGTTTCGAAGAAAAAACCCAAAGAGAAGCAAAATATTAATTAAAGACAAAATCATAGAAAAAGCAAACGCATTCGACTATTTAGGAAGTTTATTTTGACATCAAAATAATAAAATAACATTAGCAGAAAAATTTGAAAGTTGAAAAAGAATAAGGAATTATTAATTATATGTCCAAAACCAAGAAAGTGTGAAAAAGTCTAAGAATAAAGTTATACAGAGACATCATTTTATTTTTACTAACATTTCTAATATTAGCCTGGCTATACTTTTAGATTAACTGTTGAGAACTGGAAACACCGTTTGCTACCCCCTTCCACGGCTGGAGTTCCATGATACTGCGTAAAATACAAACTAATCACTTTACTAGGTATAGGAGGGAAGAAAAGTAGTTAATCCATTTACGTAAACTAGGAAATATCACGCTTTTAAGTTTGATAATTTTCATTAGGTTTTTGTTTAATCAAAATACAGTACTGTATCAACAATAAGTGTTTTTACTCACGAACTGAGCTATCCATTCGGACGTATTCATTATGCAGCGTATATTATACTGTCTACAGCACATTAGCGTACAATATAGAGAATGAAGTTAAATTGAAAAATAATCGTAATATGAATATTTAAACACATTTTATGAAAATGGTGGCCGTTCATTTCGATGCAGGCTTCAGTTTTTTGTGCATATTATCGTACTATAGACTATTTTACCTAATTTCAATTACCAGTTCCGTCCTTCGTACTAGTAACTCATGTTGAAATAATTCTGTACCTACTCTATAAAAGAGTACCTTAGGTACTGTAAATTCAATCTTCATTTCTCCTCGATCCGAAAAGATAAAATTACTCAGAAATGCTATCTACTGTACGTCCAAGTGGTTTTGTCGCAGGATCGTAGAAAGGGGGAAAATCACGGGACAGTTAATTACTTAAGGTGGCCCTTTTATCTAAGTTATTTTAAACAGTTGTGTAATATTACGTAGACGTCCAATTCGTAACAGAAATTAAGGTTTTCAGAAAAGAGCTAAGACAGCCCAGCTACTAGCCTTTACAGAGGACCAGTAGAAGCAGGTGGGGGAAACCGGGATACGACGTAACTAAACGGACGACAGTACCTGTGTGAAAATATGATTCAATATTGAAAGCTCTTTCGTCACTGGAAAACGCGAACATATTTCTGGATAGTACTATACTCATTACCTTAGTAGTGTTTACTAAGACCGTAAGGCGACTTTGACTGCATACGCGGCCTTGGTTCTTTGTGGAGGACGGTTGGAAATTTACTAGTAGAGAAGTGGGAGTGAAGTACATTCAATAACTCAGGCACAATAAAAATTGAAGTAAAAATAAAATGATGTCCCTACACAACACCCTCTTCCTTCCTGTGCATTTATTCAAGTAATGAAGAAATGAATATTAGAATATAATAATAGAACTATTATCAGATTAAATATGCTGACTGGAAATTCATGTGAAAAACAGGAGTTTTCATTTGTTCAGACTTCAAACTAAAGGACGAAATTTTGAAAGAACTGAAAATAATTCTCATGTTTGAAACAATAGCAACATACAAAACAAAATGAATTGAATTAATAGCCCAATGTCTAGATCAAGATTGACAAATGTAATAATGGCGTATAGGCCTACTCCAGAAGAAGAAAGCAAGGACGATCAATGATGAAATTGACGTATGACTTCTAAGTCCAGAACAGGTCACTAGTGGCCTGTGTCCTTAGAAGCTTGATGATGATGATGATGATGGTTGTGGTGGTGACAGCGACGGCGGAGGCGAGGTTGGCGGTTATGACACCATAATCCTTAAGCGAAATTGTTCCTACACATACGGAAAATTAGAAAATCTGATAGGTAGGCATACATAAATTAAATTTTCTGTTAAATAAACACGTGAGTATAATGCAAAATTTACCATTTGTGCAATTGACGAAAGTACCTACATATGTGCCATTTGGTCCTCTGTGTTCTGAACTTGTGCATAACTGTTTCATTGTTTGTGCAATTTAATTCTCCGTAAAATCTCTAATAAAATTTATATTGCGTTAAATTTCACAGTTAATTAAATACACGCTTCCCGCTTTTATATGCAGATTAATAGTCGCTTATGGTGCTACAATATTAATAAATTCACACTATGATGGTTTCATGAAATTGTTGTTTAATATGCTGTCGTATTGAATGCAGCAAAACTGCATGTATATTGCTTTCCATGCCAGATATCCAACCCGTCGAGTCGAAGCGGACTTCTGGGTATAAAAAGATTTGATTGTGCTTTTTCTGGACTTACTGTTAGCCTTTCTCTTATTATTTTGACGGTATCCTGTTCAATATTATCCTCAAAGTGAAATACTCTGTAGGTGGAAATGTAGCAAGTTATAATTGCTTCACCCGTTTGGATCACTTTGTTACATTTCCGGCCATAAACTCAGGGAAATAGAGATCGATTTGCGGAAGAGAAATTTAATGACCTCCCACTGAAACATTTTTATCGTTACCTAACGACACTGTATCAACCACTTGCCAATTCTTTGAATTAGTGACAACGAATTGTATTTGACTATATTTGTTCGAAGATTCGCCATGGAGTTACTTGGCATTCAGATTACAATTGGGATAAACTTCGAAAAGGATCCAATCAGTAATCTGCTCAGGCTGGATTCATATCCACGTTCGAGCACAGTTTTGAAGCACGAGTCCCCTAAACCATGACCCCAGTTAATCACTTATGGGGTTAGGTACAGCTTGCAGCAGTAAAATTTTGGAAATATTCAACATTTTTTTCCTCCATTATTGTATCTTATACAATAATGAAAATTAGTATGTCTGCTATATGAAAAAAAATAATTTACGATAAAAAATATTTATATATTTTTTCAAAATTCAAAATGGTGGTAGTTCACTGTGCAGTGATGAAGCGTTTCCCTCGTAACTAAAAACTATCCAACATTCTGTGATGAATTTTTTTGTGTGTATTTATGCATGTCATATCTACAATATGATGCAAAATCGCTTCTCTACCTTTGATAGATTGTTTGATAAAAATAAATTCCTTTAAAAATAGTCAAATATCAATATTCTCTTCCAACATAAAAAATATTATTTATTAAGAAATTTAGTTGAAAGAGCATAATATTGTAAACATGAGTTTCAGCAATAAAATGGAATTAATTTGTATCATGTCGTGGGGTGCAGTGACTTGTGACGGGGGGGGGGTTTGCTTGCTTTTTCCATTCTAGTTAATCCCATCCTAGCTTTGCCAGTCTTATTAGATACACACAAGACGTCTTTCTTGGAAATGACGAAACCACGTGTTTTGCAGGCTCCTATGATTTTCACGTAACTGTAATTGGCATCGGAAAGAGTTGTTATATACCCCTCCCAAAAAGGCTCGATTTTCTTGGGCATTGCTACTGTGATACACCGTGCACTCTGATTATGAAATCACTCACTACTGGTCTGTCACCTCTCGCTGCAATACAGCTGTCGGTGTGATTCCTGATGTACATGACACCATTCAAATTCGTTATCACAGATCGGAAACAACCCTCTAGTAGTGTTGTTTACCATTGCCCACTTTACGATTAATGTCAAAACATAAATATAAACGAAAGATAGCATAATACATTTTATTTGGCAAGTGGCTTTTGTGCCATATGGTATTTACATCTATACGTGATGAATGGAAGTGCAGTAGAATAACAAAAAATTTCACATGACGAAGAAGCTGAAGAATATCTACAAAAAGATTGAGACAGCTCTATGAGGTAATTGGGAACTATATGCAGTAGCGAATCAACTAAACATTTTGATTCCTGTTGGTACTGCAATAATATTGAAGATCTCCCCGGAATAAGGATGTAACCAACAGAACTGTAATTGATGTGTCAGGAAAGGAAAATAATTTCAGAGACGTATTTCATTAGGCCTATATTTAACTAAACAGGAATAGAAGTTTATTCAGCCATTGAGCGCAATAATTTATTGTTATGAATAATTGCATTAAAATTACTTTTTCCACATACATCACAAGTTTCAAGAATTTGATATTACATCCTTCTTCGAAGAGGTATTAAATTATAGTTGTTGCTGATGTAAAGTATACAGGATAACGGAGAGCCGGGAACAGCTCAACAGGGCCCATTCCTTGAAGATAATGATGGTGGTGTTGTTACGATAGTCTTCACTCATTAACTAAAGACACATTTATGAATTCCACACATAAATTGTTGTGAGCCATAAAATCTTAATATAATGTATAAAATGCAATGTTACTGTATAATTTTATTTGCAATATTGTTGTTTCGGTTTCCGCCCATATATCCGAGGATATTATACAGAGTGTAAGGGGAATTAGTGCCGACCTTTTCACAGTCGTCGGAGACGTTCTACAGGATCAAAAAATGCCCATATTACATAGGGTCAAAACTTCATTATATTTCCCAAAAAATATATTTATTTTATTTTATTTACATTATACTGCTTATATCGTTAGTAAAATTACGAAAACAATTACACCAGTAGGTATATCTAGCAAACAGGTAATATTAGTTTAAATAAATATTTGTGTGTTTTATTACGTTTTAGTGAAATTAAACAAAAATGCATGCTTAAATTTGTTAATATTCTGGCGTGAGACGTGGCAAAGTTCAGCAAGCAGTACTCTGCACAGACATAAGTACGAGTCAGCTGAGTTCAAGCTCCCTGTCCATAGGTCTACTGCCGAGCGGCGGACAGTTCAGTACAGGATATTAGATAAAAAACTTACGTCATTCACAGTTTAGGAATATCATATATTATTAATTTATGGAGAAAGTCGTCGTAATTCAAGTGAGGTAAGAAGGATGTACCGTCAACGTTTTTCTCAAAGAAGGTTACCTAATCGGTGAACTTTTGTAATAGTTTTTCAACGATTTATTAGAAACTAGAAGTTTCTTACCCGTTTCGACAATCACGCAGCCAGAAATTTGTTTAAAAATGATACTTTACGGAAGAGGGAGAGATTAGAATGTTGCATTAGGGAAAACGTTCGTGTGATGTTTTGCAGAAAATCATTATTGTTTATTCTTTAGACATACAGTTAAAGAATGGAGCTATATTGTTACATAAAATTTAAATTTACAATAATATTCTATTAATGAGATTGAAAGTTTGTATTTGCTGTTCACTTTATGTAAACACAGTATTGTTATTGTCGCTTCTGCATTAGAACAGAGTATCTGTTTTGTACCGGTATGTCTGCACCCGCTTGAGCTGTACTTTGTACATCTAAACTCCCTCCTTCTCGCTTGAGCTGTACTGTGTTCGAGTAAGTGGGGTTTAAAAAGGGTGCGTCAGCTACTACGGCTATTTGCGCCCTTATCTAAAATCCTCCACAAAACAGAAATTGTACAGTGTACTTCTAAACTCCCTTCTCCCCATCCAGCAACGCTGCAAAAGTCTATTATTGTAAACTTTATTATGGCGAGTCCTCGGCATCACTTCATTTCACCCCTTTGATTTGATTACCTGGTTGGGTTTTTCAGAGGTTTTCCCCAACCAAAAGGCAAATGCCGGGTAATCTTTTGGCGAATCCTCGGACCTAACCTCATCTCACTACATCTCGCCAAAATATTGTAAAAAATTGCACAAAATTGTAAAAATTGTAGAAAATTACTAAATTGTAAAACTGTAAAAATTGTAAAATATTGGAAAAATTTGTAAAAATTGTAATTGTAATATTGTAAAATTTTGACTTGTTCCACATCTTAAAGCTTCATTGCTCATGTAAGATCTATGGAATATAATGAATGAATGAATGAATGAATGAAACTTTAATAATTCGTTAAATATTGGAATTAGAAAAAAATTGTAAGGACATTTTTTCTTCCTTATGACATGAATAATAATCATCAATTAAAATAATGGAACTTACACCCTTTACATCCTGTATATTATTTTAATTTAGCTTTTGATCTTCTGGTATTTCCTCTACCGCCATTTTAGGACATACTTTTTCACTGAAGGTAGACGAGAATGGAATCTTGAACTCTATTGAGCATTATTTATATGGAACTATATGTATTTTAAACACAGTTCCTAGAAGCCAATTTCAGTACATTTAGTTATTTAATGAGATTTTAACACGTAAATTAATCCATTATATTCCTAACTATAATCATAGCTAAGTACATGGATACAATACGAGCACATAGGATATGGTTCACGTATAGTACAAAATTAATTACATAGACTAACAATGAATCTAGGCGGTCAAGAGCATACTGAGATCAAGACAGTACTGCATTGCTGTTACGCTACTTAACTTCATACATTAACTAAATATAAAGTTCAAACTAATCTCGGTAAAAGCAGTGCAGCATAATGCAATAATCATTAATATTGCTTTTACATCAGATCGGAGAAAACGCAATGAACAATTAGTAAGATGAAGGTGTACGTAACTACATTATCCTCTATGTTAAGGGTTCAAAGTTCAGTAGTTTTTCTACCAGTCGCGGCTTCTCACAAAACGGGCAGGAATTCGATTTTTTTTGGAGACTTGCAGACAAAGCGGCTGTCCGTAGGTTCTCCCCAAGACTTTTGTTTTCCCTGCCATTCTAAATTTATTATTGACTTGTGAACTTCTATCTATGATTTTATGTTTAGCTCTGGAAATCAAGTGATAGTATTTCAGCTCACGCCAGTTCCGTTACCCACTGAGGTATTGATAGACAGAGTTTGTGCCCCTTATTTTGTGTTTGTTTTGTATTTAAGAATAGTCTTGCGTTGTGCTGGTCACATGGCCCGGGTGTCTAGAAGTAGTTCAGTGTTGTACCACAGTCTACATAGTATATACAGTCACGAAGCTCAATATGTAGGAAATATGCATCCAAAGATAGTTGCTAACCACTAGGATCGCTACTATCGCCTCATTATAGACAATGTGAAATAGTACCGTAGAAGAGGGTAAAGTCGATCAAAGTTTTGCCATTTTTTAAATGTATTGAGATTATGCTATGCAGCGAAGTTCCTCAGAAAATAGCATTTTGTTGTCATATCATTCACTTATGAAATCACATTACAAGAAGTGAATTACAATCTATCAAAGACTGATTTTTTTATTTGACTTGTGATCGAAGTTACCTGTTTAAATAGGGTAAAGTCGATCATCATTGAACTTTTACCTTAAGATCGATTTTAAAATATTGAGGAGTAAAGTCGATCGCTGTTTATGTTTTTAAAAAACAAATTAAGTTTATTACAATTATCTTTTATTTGTTATAAGGAGAGTAGAAAACAATAACAATCTATAATATCTGCCTATAGAATTATATAGTGTATCTTTTGTTACTGTAATCATACAATTCGATACAATTAGGCCTATAGGTCTCCACTGTACAAACGTGACTATGATTGCCAACATACAAAACATAAAAACACATTTTAATACTTCACATACCAACAAACAAAGATTTAAGAATTCAAAATTTACATTGAAATACTACACTTCAATTATAATCTAAAATGCTATTCAACATTGCTTAGGTTTATGTCAGATGTTGCACAGGAGTTAACCACTGCAATTGTAAAACTAAAAAAGGACAAAGCAGCCGGTCCGGACGGAATCTTCAACGAATTCATAAAGGACACCAGCACAATACTGATAGACACTTGGGTAGAACTCTGCAATAAATGTCTAAAAACCGGAGAAATTCCACACTCATGGAGACACGCCACCCTGAAAATGTTGTACAAAGGGAAAGGCCCGACAACAGACCCGAACTCCTACAGGGGGATAGCACTGGAAAATAACCCCCTTAAGCTGCTCACCAAGATCCTAGCTACCAGGCTAACAAAAGTATTGGAACCACAAATCCCCGCGCAACAATTTGGTTTCCGGAAGGGGCGCTCGACCCTCCAAGCAGTGACGGCCCTCCTCGGAGATGTCGAAGAGGCCCTGAGAGTACCGAAGCAGAAGTTCTAAGCGGTCTTCGTAGACTACTGCAAAGCATTCGACAGTGTAAACAGGCAGCGGCTAATGGACAAGCTGAACAACTTGCAAGGTCTGGACAAACACGTCCTCAACCTGGTCCACAATATATTAGCGCAAAACTTCATTCAAATAGACGATACAGTCCAGAAGTCCAAGGAAGTCTGCCAAACTAGAGGGGTACCACAGGGAGACCCTCTAAGCCCGCTCCTTTTCAACGTCAAGACAGCGGACGTAATACAGACACAGGCTCCCTCAACAGTGATGTACATGTACGCAGACGACATGGTGCTCGGGTCTACCAACATAAGAGAGCTACAGGTCTCCATGAACAACCTTTCAGCTTGGGCTGACGAAAACGGTCTGCTCATAAACCAGTCGAAAACTGTCCAAATGGTATTCAGAAAGGGAGGAAGAATAGCAAAAAGTGACACAATCTGGATACAAAATCGACCCCTGCAAATTACAGATGCATTTAAATACCTTGGTGTAACGATACAGACGACAGAAAAATCCTTCAGAATCCACACTCAAAAACGAGCAACGGCCGCAGTAATAGCTATCCACGACATAACAGACATTACCCAACTAGCACTCTCAACAGCCATGCAGCTTTTCTATGCCAAGATACTCCCTATACTGTCATATGGACTGGACATCACATGGACCCGGCTAAACTACAATGACCTCAAGACCATGGAGAATGTCAAAGCAAGGTTCTTAAAAGCAGCACTGGGAATCTCAAAATATGCACCCTCCAGAATGGCGTACGAACTCGCGCGAGAACCCTTCCTGATAGAGGAACTATGAATCAGACTCATGCTGCCATCTACCGCAGCAGAACTTCGACTACGCACGGTCATGCAAGAGAAGAAGGCGGAAATAGAAAGTGAATTCTATGGAACGGACGCGATGATCAACCGCAACTGAACAGGGCCGAACAACAAATTACGAAGCGCCATAACATGGCTAGCAGTTCACGGTTTTCACCACAAACTGTGCAGAAGATCAGAGTACCACGAACCTTCCCCTGAATGCGTGTGCAAACTGTGCAACGAAGTGTGTCCAAAATATCATTTTAGTAAATGTGTGAATAGAAAGAAGTCACTGGTGGAATACAGTAAAGAGAAGTAACTCATACCAAACTAAATTGCACGTTTGTGCGCACTTCTTTCTTATTAGATGTTATTTGAAATCTTCCCCTCCTCATGTCACTTTAGAAACTACGTTGTTCCCATCGTCAGGTACAGAGGGGTATACAAAATACGTTTTTTTGGCAGTGCTTCTCTTACACAAGAAATTCACAATAATTTCGTCTTTCTCTTTCCCCACTACCCCATCAATATAAGCTATACTATGACACTTATCTGTTTATAAGTGTTAGTTGGAGGTATTTCGGTGAAAAATTTATGCATTCTGCTGGTCCTACCTGCTTCGAGTAGGTCGATGGCATGATCGACTTAACCCTACAAAGGTACAAGTTTTCTTAAAATAATAAGTTTCAATACTAACGTTTACGAACTGCAAAACTATTATTTCAGGATACAATCTCAACGAAAAGTACTTACGTATACTTCCTGTCTCCTTTCACTGCTGACGATAATTTAGAGTTTGTAAGACTTTGTTTTCGTTTAAGAGTAAAAGTTGAGAATAAAAATTTTCACTTCAAAGGTAATTACACTGTGTTCCCATTGTTGGCATGCGCAGGCTTTTTGTTGTCCCTCTCGCTTACATTTGCAATGTCAGGCAATGAAGTCAGCATAACAACATTTTAACAAGTAACTAAGAGAATATATAATATTAAATAAAAATCGCAAATGATCGAAATAACTTACACCCACTGATTGACTTTACCCAATTCTACGGTACCGGCACGGTCTATTGTTCCTAGAGTCAACGGCAATTCGGAAGGCGGTTGTCTGCTAGCGTTTGCGTCGAGAGAGACAGATAGAGAGAGCAAGGCAGCGTACAACATTGCCACATCGTACTTCACGCGCATATGCAATACAAATAGCGCAGGAGAGAATTTAAATTATCAAAAGACAATAATGACCTTAGCTGTTGGTTACTATAAACATGACATCAAACATAAACTCTTTCCTTAACTAACAAAATTCTTTGCATAGTTCTCAATTCCACACCACATGCTTCTGCAATCGTTTCTTGCACGTTGACAACGTTGCAGCCAGCATCAAGATGGCCGGCAGCGTTCTGCTCGTCAACGTTTTTAAAATAGTTATACACCTCAAACAATATTTTCCGCGCCTGCCTATCTTTTTACAGTCTCTTCTTTCATTTATTTATCTTACATACACACAGTAAATGCTAGTTTTACTTATTCAATGTGTTGAAACACTCGCACGTGAACAAACGAACTCGGGAAGTGCTTGTCATAGACTGATTCTGATTGGTTCTACTGTACAAGTTTGTGACGTCACATGCCAGAAATGCTACGGCGCATATACTGTAGAAGCTAACCGCCTTCCGAAATGCCGTCTAGTCTAGTACCCTCAACAACTCAAGCTTCGTGACAGTATATACTAGAATGTGGTTGTATCCTATTCTGAAGAGGAAACAGAACCAGCTCTAGATCGTAGTTCTGCAGGAACTAAATACGAAGCCTTCTAACAGAAACTTACTTACAAACGGCTTTTAGAGAACTGGAGGTTCATTACCGCCCTCACATAAGCCCGCCATCCGTCCTATTACGAGCAAGAATAATTCAGTCCTTAGGATAGAAGGTGGAAGTATGTGATTGGTGTCCAGGTCCAGGTAAGGAGGAAAATTGGAAGATTATGAAAAAATGTATTAGTACGTTTCTTTCAAAATTCTAACAAAAATTAATATCATGAGGATGACATCTCATTATATGTATGTTACACCCGTCCAGCAAGAATACAGACAGTAATTAAAAGAAACAGATAATATAAAAGAAGCCATTTATAGCGCACCCATTTTACAAGATTCACACTTGTGGTCAGGTTTTTAGAATAAATGTTACTTGATGATCACAAAAGTAACCTTGTTACATGAATGATTATGTTCTACGTAGACATAGACAATTAATTTTGCACTAATTTACACGAAATATCAACAACTATATTGCAATCATTTATAGTACTTTGAATCATTTACAATAACTTTTGTACTTGCGAAAATAGGCATTATAAATTATATAGATTCATTCATTCATTCATAGTGTTCTGTCCAAGGGCAGGTCTTTCGCTGCAAACCTAGTATTTTCCAATCTTTCCTGTTTTCTGCCTTCTTCTTAGTCTCCGCATAATTATATAAATATTAAAATATATTATACCTTGCTGCAGTGGTTCACTTACACTTAATTTATGGGTTTACAGCAGAAACTACATAAATAATGGGGCGCTCACACTAAGTAGCCTGGTGGATTGGAAAATTTAGCAGAAGCATAAATAATTCTATGCGTAATAATTATATTTTATCAGCATATTTTTTTGTAGATATCAACTTCACTGTCTCATTTGCCAGTTAATTGTAGTTAATAAAAGTCACGAAGAATATCGTGTGATGAATTTTGAAGTACATCTCTACTGTGTGTTTCTTATTTCAAATAAAGACACATGATCTTTATACTAAAATGATTATACATATTGATTCACAAGGAATTACCATCACTTACGGAGCTTATTTTGGAAGACGTTCTGAGCAAAAAATGTCATTTAACATTTGTTCTAATCTCAATATTTTCACAGTTACACTAATTTAAAATTGTTTGTAAAATACCATTATTCTTGAGTTTTAAGGGTAAAAGAATATTACAGATAAAAAAAATCAACTATTCACGAATATCATTTCTTTAATTAGTTAGTATTCTGAAGGTAAAAGTGTGTTGTGAATTCAATAGTTGCTTCATACAGATTTTTTTCGATTTCTAACTACAAAATTATAATAATTTCGAGGGAAAAATTGTTCCGGAGCCGGGTATCGAACCCGGGACCTTTGGTTTAACGTACCAACGCTCTACCACTGAGCTACTCGGGAACTCTAACCGACACCGATCCAATTTTTCCCTCTATATCCACAGACCTCAAAGTGGGCTGACAACCGTCAAGCAACCAACTTCGAGTGCACACTAACTCCGTGTGACTTAAATTGTGGTTTTCTGTTAACGAACAGTAACGTGTATTATGCAAATCAAGATTTCAGGTACAACTCCCTGTAAAGTTGATTTGAATAATTTCGAGGGAAAAATTGTTCCGGAGCCGGGTATCGAACCCGGGACCTTTGGTTTAACGTACCAACGCTCTACCACTGAGCTACTCGGGAACTCTAACCGACACCGATCCAATTTTTCCCTCTATATCCACAGACCTCAAAGTGGGCTGACAACCGTCAAGCAACCAACTTCGAGTGCACACTAACTCCGTGTGACTTAAATTGTGGTTTTCTGTTAACGAACGAGGGAAAAATTGGATCGGTGTCGGTTAGAGTTCCCGAGTAGCTCAGTGGTAGAGCGTTGGTACGTTAAACCAAAGGTCCCGGGTTCGATACCCGGCTCCGGAACAATTTTTCCCTCGAAATTATTCAAATCAACTTTACAGGGAGTTGTACCTGAAATCTTGATTTGCATAATACACGTTACTGTTCGTTAACAGAAAACCACAATTTAAGTCACACGGAGTTAGTGTGCACTCGAAGTTGGTTGCTTGACGGTTGTCAGCCCACTTTGAGGTCTGTGGATATAGAGGGAAAAATTGGATCGGTGTCGGTTAGAGTTCCCGAGTAGCTCAGTGGTAGAGCGTTGGTACGTTAAACCAAAGGTCCCGGGTTCGATACCCGGCTCCGGAACAATTTTTCCCTCGAAATTATTCAAATCAACTTTACAGGGAGTTGTACCTGAAATCTTGATTTGTACAAAATTATAGATATTTTCTTAGGCATTTAACACAACAATTGTTACAAATCACGCCACTCTTAAAATTCTTCAAGACTGTACATTAGGATGCATAATTAAACTGTAAAGAATCGAGTTCCTGAAGTTGTATGATTTGTAACAATTTTTGTGATAAGTGCGTAAGAATGATGTTATTTTTAGTTAAAAATTGTAAAACAAAATCTGTACAAATCAACTGACAACACATTTTTAGCTTCAGAACACTAGCCAATTAAAGAAATGATACTTCTGAATAGTTCATTCTCTATTTGGAATATTCTTTTACCCTTTAAACTTAAGAAAAAGGTATTTCACAAACAACTTAAAATTAGTGTAACTTTGAAAATATTGAGATTAGGACAAATGTTTATATGACATTTTTTGCTTACAATGTCTTCGGAAATAAGCACCGTAAATGACGGTAAATCCTAGTGAATCACCCTGTATAAGGTGGATAATTTTCAGGTAACTATCTTTATTGTGCGGCAAACAATTCGAACATAATAACTTAATTGTATTTTTTAATTTTGTGGAAAACTAAAGATCTGAGTACTCCATAAAAGAATGAATGGGTGAGAAACCTTTGGTATTTCTAGAACATGGCGGTCATATTCAAGTCCGCAAACTTGAATCACTTTTTAAAGTGGGAAAGAGGTAAAGTAGCATATTAGATAATACGAAAATTTACTTAAAAATTCATAGCTTTAATTAGATATGACATATTTGTTTTGGTTCAAAAGTTATTGACACTGACATCTGAAATTACCGGTGATGTTTTAGGCAACAGCTGGCAGCACTGAAGAAAAAGGAGAAAATTGTGGTGATTCTGATATCTGGGGAAAGTACCTGTACTATTAATTTCACACGGTATTGTCGCAACCCTGATATCCTAATTTAGAGCAACTGGGACTGTTCAAGACAAGTCAAATAGCGGTCGGTCAAAAACTGCAACCGACGAGGGAACCTCAACACTGGGCTTTGCATCGTACTTTGTCAAGCGTCCAAAACGCAACACACGAGTTTTTCTGCAAAGTGGTATCAACCAGTCATCCAAATTAAGGAATCTTCATACTAATAAATTACACCCGTTCAAGTTTCAGACACTGCAGCAACTATCAGAAGATGACCCTGATAGACGTATTGAGTTTTGAACCTGAGCTTGGACTACATCAATGGCCTTCATTCACACAAAGGGCATTTTTTCAGTAACGTATCCAATTTCTATGGAAGCGATAAGGTGAACCGTCAGAACCACAGGTACTGGAGTGACAACAACACTAACCGGATGGAATCATCCAAAGGTGTGTCTGGTAATGATGAGTCTGGTGCGCAATATAGGGCAATTTTGTTATCGGACCGATATTAATGTAATCAAATTACAGAATGGCTCTTTCCCTTGTTCTTTATAGTTAATATTTATTGTTACGGGAAATCGCCCAATCTCACTCTGGTAATATTACAGAGAACTATATAAATGTTTAAAGAACAATTTTGCTCTGAGCTGCATACTTCCATTCCCTTATAAATGTGTTACGAATAAATGTTAATCTTGTTTTAATTGAACCCTCAAACATAGAGGTACGGTCTCTGAGACTGCTCCAAAATTTTTAATGTGAACACGAACCGGTTTCCGCCACTTTACGAATGTGAACGCTTGTGTATTTTCTGGCGGGAAGTCGGTGGCGCAGTTCACATAGTGGTATTCAATTATTTCGTGTAGTACTGGAGATATTACACATAGTATACTGCTAGCGGTCCCCAAGACCGCAGGTCTATATAACTGGATTATTTTTCTCCGTTCTCGCAATGGATTCTACATCAGATCCTTAACAGGAAAGTAGTGTTACTGATGAAAACTTTGACGAGACAGTGCTTGAGTGGACGGAGGATGACGTTGACTCTGCAGATGAACAAGATTTCGTCCTTGAAAGTAATCAACAATGATTGTCTTTGAGAGTGCGCTGTATATAAAGTAGATTGTTTTGAGTATTTCTATATTTTGTGCTTTAAATATACCTATATTTTTTTCAGCTTTTATTTCATTTAATCATTAAAATATGAATATTATTCCGTTAATTTCATTCGAAACTGAACATTAACTCTAACAATACCAACAGGGGGCCTCTAAGGTCCACAGTTATATATATTCAGTTGAACCGTAAACTGACAAACTGTGAAATATTTTAAAAATTATATGTAATAATGTCACGAGAGGTCTGAGATTTGCCGATAAATCCACTCGCTTCGCTCGTGGATTTATCTGGGAAATCTCAGACCTCGAGTGACATTTATTCGGACTATTTCGTGAATAAAATAAAAAATTAAATAATATATCCCCAAAATTCGATAACAAAATGTTAATAATTGTATATTAACGAATACTTAACCTATTCAGACATTGTGAAGTTGAAATACTCGTAGATGAATATCGATTATTGCAATAAAGAAATTCGATGTTATTATTCAGTAATGCCAATTGCAAAAAGCGAACTACAGGTTTAACAATGTTAATTACATGTAGGCCTACTGCACTTTTTTCTTATTATTATAACAAATACATTTTCATTATCTGCTGAAATCATAATTTAATTTAACAGTAACAGTGGGGACAGCTATATACCAATGCTTATGTATTCACAGCGAGACATGTTACTACACAGTGAAGGCATCTCTGTATAGATAGGCCTAATTAAAACACGAATTTTATTACGCCATACGAAAGGCATTTTGATCAAAGACATTATTACTATACAAGGTCTTTGAGTTTGATATGCGTTGATGTTACATAAATTTGAACGTCTGTTAATTGTTTAATTTCAATACAAATGTTATAGGCTACAATTTTATAGGTTATGTTACCTGTGGAAGCAGGACCAATGTCAGCTGTGCCTTGTTTCGACCGTTACTTACAATTAGTGCTACACGAAAGCATTTTTTATAGCTCGACAAACGCATTCTCGCTGTAGTGTGTAACGGAACTAAAGCTGCATCTACACAGTTCAATATTCCAATCGCGTATGCGTGCAATCTGGTAAGAATATTGAAAGAATCAAGTTTAAAAGGTACGTTCAATTAAGATGCATAAAGATTTTGTGTCTACATGGTGCGCCGTTTTGAACGTGGTCTTCACTGCGTAAATATATTAATTAATATTAAATATCAATCTTGCATTCATTGCTTTAAAGTTGAAAGAAAAGTTTAACCGTGTAGTTGCATCTTAATGTATTCATGATCATCAATTTACGGTGAAAGAGTTGGCGACAACGACTAAACAAAAGAACGATCATGCGATAAATTGATAGCGATAAATCTAGCTGCAGAAATTATCGCAAAGTCTGACTGTGATTGGTTGGAATTTAATATTTCATTATACTTCATTGGTCGAAAATGGAATGACGTCATATAAACGAAATAGTCTTCATAAAAATAATGAAATGTTAGGAACTTTTTATAGGCCTTGGAGACTCCCAGTTGGTAAAATAAAGAGTCGGAAAATTCAAGTTTTGTTATTTATATTTTAATTTCCGTTGTTGTTTGAACGTTTGAAATAGATATTTCTGTTCAACAATGGTATTAACAGCTATCGAGTTTTTATTATAATTCCCTGCTTGTTATGAGAACTTGTCTTTTTCATATTTTCTATTCATAGACATAATCAGATAGTTATGTCGGCGTGTGCAATTCGTGAAACCTACATGCAATGATGTCTTAGACGAATCAGATACAGAAACAAGTGGAGTTGAGGACAACATTAAAGAAGTTCAATTGTTTGATTTTGAAGTTGAAAATGAGGATACACACAATGTGTCAATTAGTGGAGAAATCTATATATAAAAATCTGGACGTGTATATTTTATACAACCTCCAACACGATTCTCATGGCCCTCGTGCCAACCTGTGCAGAATGGTGTACGTGAAAAAAATGGGACTTCGTAGACAGGAGAAAGTAAATTCTATGTCGGAAGCAGTACAACTGTTCCTTACACCGCATATGATTAACCTAATAAAAGTCCATTCCAATGAAGAAGCTTCTCGTCTAGGTATAGCACACACTGAGGAAACTCAGTTGTCTTGCTACATTGGTCTGTTGTTGGTAATTGGCGCAAACCACGACATCAATGCAGGAAAATTTCAAAGTGTGAGAATCAGAGCGATTCAGAATAAGTAAAGAGAGATGTCAAGTGAAGAAAGAAAGTGGGCGAGAGAGAGAGAGAGAGAGAGAGAGAGAGAAGAGAGAGCGAGTGTGAGTGAACTTGTTGCAAAAGAATCTAGTTTATGTTAAATTCGTGTAAGACAAGTTTTGTGCGCATATATTCGTGTTCAAAAATTCGTATTTTCACGAAAATTGCATTACTTTTTGTAAAATAATTACATTATGAATACTGAGTCTTGCATGTAATGTTTATTTAATTATAGCAAGTAATTTAAGTTCTTAATTAATGGATATAAAAACAAAAGAGCATCATTTGAAAAAATAAAATAAATATTTTATATGTGGGCCTGAAAGCCTCTCTCCCCGTTGGTAATGCACGTTACAGATTATGGGTTGATATTGCTAGGGTTAATACATAATGAGTTTTGATAGACTGGTCTATATGTGTATTCATGTATTTCCTAGCAGTAGTTGTCTCGACATTGAGCATTTATGATGTTATAAATAAAATATTGCAACATATTACATTTCTGCTTTTTAAATTAAGCGAAGGGATGTAAAAGAACATTACCCAAGTTATTTCACATCCATTGCTTTATTCTTGTGCCGCCAACAATACTAATACAATAACGGTGTCAGAGACCGCACTTCTGTGTTGACGGCTCTGATTACGCACTGTGTTGTTGAGGGTTAATGGCTCTCTTGCGAGAAGTTTTCTTCCTTCCCCTTCCCCACACCGGCACGTATCATCCATCTGTATTAGGCAGAAAAGTAACGTGATGCAATATGCGCCGGTGCAATATTCATCGCTACTTGAAAATGCAACAGTACTGTTCCCGTTCCTTGCAACTGGAAGACAGATTCCTCAGAGCGTATTCCGAATCTCACTGGACCGGTGGACATCAATGACGTCACGCTGCAGCGGAATAGGAACAAAACTGCTGGAAGGTTCAATGGCTATCATGGCGGCTGTACAATTTGTTATTATGCTACGCTAGCAAGATTTTGCGAAATTTCCGTACTGTCATCTCACTCAAAGAAGCGAGAACATAAACAATTTATTTCTTGAACCAGTAATAATAATTGGTCCGTTGACATGTTCGCTCATAAGCCATTAACATATTTCAAAGGCATATTGGTTCCGTTAAGTTCAATGTTAATTGAAAAATGAGTTCTATTCAGTCAATACTTAACATAAACACAATAAAACATGTTATAATAACATTTACACAGATTTTAAAAACAAACGTTTTCGCCAATTTTGATTGGCATCTTCAGGTCGTGTAGGTCGAATGGAACATGTTATAAAAAGTGAACACTTGGTATATGACGTTAAAAACCAAAGTTACAACTGTAATATCACTTAAAAACAGAGAATAGAATATAGCAAAAAGCCTCCACGATGTGTGTAGAATTACTGTGTTGAAAAAGGCGTGTGTGAACCAATGTTTTAGAAGATTTAAATAATACTTAAATGCTTCTAAATATTCTTTCATTCTAACCTTACAATTTACAGGATTTTTCCCGCTCTCCATAACGGCCACACGACCGACCTGTTCGCAGCACCTTCAAATCTATCTTGAAAACTGTATCTGCAATGACAGAAGAGTTTTGCTGTTTCCTTGGTTCACACACGCCTCTTTCAACACAGTGATTCTACACACATTGTGGAGGCTTTTTGCTATATTCTATTCTCTGTTTTAAGTGATATTACAGTTGTAACTTTGGTTTTTAACGTCATATACCAAGTGTTCACTTTTTATAACATGTTCCATTCGACCTACACGACCTGAAGATGCCAATCAAAATTGGCGAAAACGTTTGTTTTTAAAATCTGTGTAAATGTTATTATAACATGTTTTATTGTGTTTATGTTAAGTATTGACTGAATAGAACTCATTTTCCATTAACATATTGTTTTTACGTTGTGCTCATTAAAAACAATACAGCAGAACCAAAGCAGAACACACCGGCATGACACAACAGTGCACGATGTCATTCGTCTCCTAATTCCCGCCCTATACAAGAACCAATCAGATTCACTGATGGCGGCTGATGGAGACTGCCACCACCTCTGCAAGCTCATGGCATCAATGCGACACCGTTAGAGTATCAGTGACGTCATCGTTGAAATTCGGAACACCGTGATGCCATCAGATTGCTCAGCGCTGGGATTCGGAATACGCTCTCAGTTAGGGCTGGTTCACAATAAACCGGGAACGGAAACGAGAACGAGAACGGAAAAAATGTTAAACGAATTTAATAATATTTCCGTTCTCCTCTCGTCGTTTCCGTTCCCGGTTTATTGTGAACGAGCCTTTTTTGAGTTATTTGTAACAAGACGAGACTCCACCTCACTACATCAGAAACGTTCGTCAACGGCTGGAATGGTTAGATGTTCAGTTACATGGTCATTGGATTGGCGGTCTACTAGTCCCCATACTACCATTGAATCGGAAGTTCGCGAGTTTTAGCCCGGTTGAATCTATAGATTTTAATGAGTGATAAAATCCTTAGCATTACTTCCCTGTGGAGGTAATAAACCTATACATCCCGTTTTATAGATTTACGACACACGAAATAAATCTGGCATGGTCAAGGGCTCCAAGAATAAATTGACAACCATTTCTCGCTCATGTTGAATTCCGACGATTAATAATTAATTGTGAGTAGTATGGAATCAAGATAAACACAAAGAATTCGGACACCAAGATTATGGAAGAAAAATAAAGAAGGTAAAAGTACGAATTCTAAATGAGACTGTAGAACAAGTAGGCAGTTTCAAGTACTTGAGGTGTAGCCTACTATAAGTAATAAATGAACTGCTGCCAAGAAATCAAAATGAAGATAGCAATGGCAAACGAAGCTTTTAATAGAAAAAGGAAGATCTTCTGCGGACCTCTGGGAAAGGAAATAAAGAAGAGACTAGTGAAGTGCTTTGTGTGTAGTGTGTAACTATATGGTGCAGAAACGTGGACATTACGACGAAGTGAAGTGAAACGATTAGAAGCATTAAAATGTGGGTATGGAGAAGAATGAACCGTGAGAATTGGACAGACAAAATAAGAAATGAAGCTGTATTAGAAAGAATTGGTGAAGAAAGAATAATGCTGAAAATTATCAAGAAGAGAGAAATAAAATGGCAGGGTGACTGGCTAAGAAGGAACTGTCTACTGAAGGATGCACTGGAAGGAATGGCAAACGTGAGAAACGTTCGGGGTAGAAGAAATTGTCATATGATACATAATATTAAGATACATGGATCGCATGCGGTGACTAAGAGGAAGGCACAACATAGAGAAAATTGGAGATTGCTTGGTTTGCAGTGCAACTCCTGCCCTTGGGCAGAATACTATGGTCGAATGAATAACCTATGTAATTGAAAACAACATTAAATAAAATACTGTTCTACTACTACTACTACTACTACTACTACTACTACTACTACTACTACTACTACTACTACTATCACCACCACCACCACCACTACCACGACTATCTTTACCACTACTACTTCCATTACTACTACTATTACTACTACCGCCACTACTTCCATTACTACTACTCCTCCCACTACTACTACTGCCACTACTTCTATTACTACTACTACTACTACTACCACCACTATTTCCATTACTACCACTACCACCATTACTTCCATTACTACTCATATTACTACTATTACTACCACTACTTCTATTACTACTACTGCTACCACCACCACTATTTCCATTACTACTACTAGCAACACCACCACTACTACTTTCATTACTGCTACTACTACTACTACTACTACTACCACTACCAACACCACCACCACCACCACTACCACCATCATTACTTCCATTACTACTCGTATTACTACTACTGCTACTACCACCACTACTTCTATTACTACTACTACTACCAACACCACCACCACTACTTCCATTACTACTACTACTACTACCACCACCACCACCACCACCACTACTTCCATTACTACTACTACCACTACTAGCACTACTTCTATTACTACTACTACTACTACTACCACTACTTCCATTACTACTACTAGCAACACCACCACTACTACTTTCATTACTGCTACTACTACTACCACCACCACCACTACCACCACCATTACTTCCATTACTACTCATATTACTACTACTACTACCACCACTACTTCTATTACTACTACTACTACCACCACCACCACTACTTCCATTACTACTACTACCACTATTTCTATTACTACTACTACTACTACTACTTCCATTACTACTACTACCACCACTTCTTTCATTACTACTACTCCTACTACCACCACCACTACTTTCATTATTACTACTTCTACTATACCAGCACCACCACCACCACTACCACTACTACTACTACTACTACTACTACTACTACTACTACTACTACTACTACTACTACCACCACTTCTTTCATTACTACTACTCCTACTATCACCACCACTACTTTCATTACTACTTCTACTATCACCACCACCACTACTACTACTACTACTACTACTACTACTTTCATGAATACTACTTTTACTACTACCACCACCACCACCACCACCACTATTTGCATTACTACTACTACTGCTACTATTGTTACTACTACTACTACTGTTACTAATTAAAATTTTTTCCAACTTAATTATTTTATGATAACGTAAGTGCTGTTCAAAATCATTTCGAACACTCTAAGAACCCTTAAAATAGTCCTTGGTGGAACGTACTTATTTGACTGCACTAGTATATTACTTAGTTCTATAATTTTCTTTGACAACATGACGTCACTCGAACGGTGCAAATAATTTACTGATTATATCTCTGTAACCTGATTTTCAACTTTAGAATTTGCTATGTTGTCACGATTTACGTCGATATCTTAATCTGTACCAAGCACGAAAGGCGAGACATGTTAACTGCTTCAGTATCCTTCCAGAACGTTCGGATTTCTGTATGCATCCGTGCGGACGGAACGATTCGGAAACGCCTGAATAAATTCGAATGAACGTACACTTAGATGTTTTGGCGGAAGAAAGCTAGTTAGATATTTAAAGTTAAATTTATGAAGTGTAGTTTTAAGGTATATTTTGTTTGAAATTGAGTCAGTATCCACTTCATTACTTGGACAAAGTGATTTATATACAGAATCAATTAGAGACACACAGTAACTTCAACTGTAAAGAGTGCAGAATAATTTGGTGAGTCAATGAGGCTCCACAAACATGTAACTTTATTTTCTTCCTCAGTGTTACAGTAAGTTTATATTTTTTTACCATTGAATCAAAAGTTTACTACTTCAAACCCAGTGAAGGGATATGAATTTTTATTATAATCATAATCATGAACACTATCATCGTAATTATCGTCACAGCAACTATCATGCCTATTGGCGCCATTATCATATTACTGCCATCATAATCATCACCACCATTTGTTGGTTGATGTCTTAGGGGTGCTATTCATAGACATTTCGCAGCACGCGCTACGAGCGTACTAAGCTAGCCCCGGCTATCCACTGGTTACTTGTACAGAATTCAAATCATATCCTATCGCTAACACTGGTTTATGAATACGATAAACGCTGATCATCCATCGAAAGCCCTTGCTAAAAATGTCTGATTTGCGCCTGAATTGAGACTGCAGATGTTCCTAAAAGAAATAAAAATTCATAAATTCATAATACTTCGAAATTTTATCACTAAGGAGGCATTGAGAATAATATTTTAGCTTTAGTACAATCATTAATACAAAATGGTATAATGAATTGGGGTGGAGTAGCATCATCTGTACTTAATCCATTAATTTTATTACATAGAAAATTAATAAAAAATTGTCTGACCAAAAATATGAATTACCCAATAAATTTCATTTATACAGATTTTAAAGTATTAACTATTGAAGAAATTTATAAATATAGTTTACTAACTTACTACCACAGAAATCAAATAAAACATAAATCTAATCGACATGACTATCGTACTCGAAGACAAAAGTCTACTTTCCCATTAATTGAGCCTAAATGCCATACAAGTGCAGCTCTTGAACATGGTGGTAGTTTCGGCCCAAGACTTTATAATAAAATTACAAACCATTTTCCAAATTTGAAATATTCTAAAATTGCAGTTTTTAAAAAAGAAATTTATAAAATTATTGATGATATATAATATTAACAAATGTGTGTATTTTTTACCTTTTATTTCTTTCGACTATATTAATGTTTTTACTGAATATCAGTGGCTTTTGTCTGATTGTGAATTTATATAAAATGTGTTTTTTCTCTTTTTCTTCTTTTTGTTTGCTCTTTGTGTTATTTATTGTTTTAATTAATTCACTTATACCCGGTTTCTGGTACACCTCAGTTAACTGTCGGTTACTTAACTGCACTTATAAATTTAACTGCACTGATAACTTTCATGAGTTTCCGAAAAGTTAAATGTAGATTTATCAGATCTTGTAACTAACAGTTGAGGTAACTTCGAGTTCAGTATCGCTTGTTGTCCATAGCTGTCTCCACTAGTATTTTGTTAGTGACTTTTTTAGTTATTTATAGTTATTTTTATTTGCAGAAGTTTTCGGTAGAAATATGGCAGCGAGCTCTGTACTAGTAGGAACAAGACTTTTTAATTAAAGAATCGTGTGATAAACGATATTGTACATGCATAAACTATATAGATGTCGAGACGTAGGATGCCCAAGAACCAGATGGGAGAATGGCATCTGAGCACAGAACATATGATTAAATCCTGTCTAGGAGAAGCAGAAGAAAAGCATTAGAATTTAACTACGCTCATAATGCAGAACTCGTACTTCAACTATGAAGGAAGGGAAATAAAGATTCCAAGGATCAAACCTTAAGTATATGATGACACAACAGAACAAATATACATTAATACTAGAACTATTTGTGACCAAGTTTTGAAGTTATTTTGGGGTGTTTTTTTTTAAGCTTGTTACTCAAGATAGGATGGTGATGGGTAACATAATGACAAAAATTATTTCATGTTGTCGGTACAAACTTCTTAATAAATTTCGAAATGATAAAGAAGAAACAAATGCTGTATCTATAGAAAGAAGCACAGAAACTTTTGCTACTAAATTTTGATCATATTTTCTCCCCTGAAGCGGATAAATTTGATAATATGGTAACTAAATTTGTCGCAGTTTCAATACGATTGCAGTTTAGTACGATTTTGTACACCGAAAGGTCGCATTTTTAACAAATTTTGTACGATTTTTTTTTCGAAATCGACGTATAAGGGTACGTACATGTTGGAGCAACGATAAACGATACGAGAAATGATCTAGCGACGCTTTGGTATTATCAAAGAATGAAGTGTTCATATCGGAGCAACGAGGTCGCGGGAAGCGAACATTTTGTTTTATCAGTAGAAGATCACAGTCTACTATATACAGTCGCGAATCTCAATATGTAGTAAAAATGCAAACGTCCGTAGTTGCCCACCACTAGGATCGCTACTATCGCCTCATCATCGCAGATCTCTCTCCTAGTAGACGACAAATTATGTTACACTTTTGTTGTGTTCTTTTGTTAAAATTAACACCTTCCTGCCATTATTGAAATATTAAATGCATAAAGTTAATTTATTATTTTAATGAAGTATATTAAATTCCACCATAAACTCGAAGATATCTGCAAGAAATAGGTTAATATTATTATTATTATTATTATTATTATTATTATTATTATTTTATTTCTTTTTTTGTGCAAAACGAACTGAAATTTACTATAATCGCTTCACTCATTCAAGATTATAGCGATAATTAACTATGAAACCAATAAATATTAATTTGCATTTCCCTTTACAACAATAATAATGAAAATATGAATTAATGGAGTAACTTACGTGTACCGGTACTTGTAGTGTAGGCTTACGTAGTTAACAAATTGGGATGAGGTTAAGCAATAATAATCACACCAGAATTGGAAATAAAACGTGATCAATAAATTTTATTGTAACAGACTTTTTCTACGTCTCTAGTAAAGTAACAAATAAAAATAACAACAAAATTAACAGCTATAATTAAAAACATATCCTTTGAAAAAAAAAGTAGGCCTAAGCAATAATAATTCCACCAGAATTGAAAATAAAACGTGATCAATAAATTTCATTAAAACAAACTTAATTTTTCTACGTCTCTAGTAAAATATTATTATTCCAATTATTGTATTTTAGCCATTAACATTTTCATTACAACCAATAACGAACATTTCACAAGCATCAATGTGAAATACGCAACGAGCTAGCACTCGATGGAAATACGACACAGTCCAAAGTCGACCGTGGACAGTCTATTGTTTCTAGTTGCTAACCGCTTGGAGCGCTTTATCACGAGATTTGCAAAAAATCACCTCAAGCTTCGTGACTGTATATAGTAGACTGTGAGAAGATATTCTATGCATCCACTTAATGAAAGAAGATATATAGGAAATATCAGCTGCTAAGTTCAAGGTTAATGTAACTTAAATACGTACAAAATTCAACCCGTTTCTCATCCCGAAGATAATATAAATTCGTTGTGTTGTGATTGGTTCTTGTGATCACATAACATACGACGAATAAATACACAACTGATCAATTTGTCAATATCTACAATAATTAATTTAATAAGACGAAATAATAATAATAATAATAATAATAATAATAATAATAATAAATCGATTAATATTCGGATAGCCTATATTGATAACCACCGGTATTTATACAGGTCAATATTATCTTAAACAGAGATCATATGAACGACAAGAGCGAAGAAAATGGAACTTTGGTTTTTCGTCGCTTTTATCGTTACTCCAATATGCACACCTCAATGACAATGCATGCTTCAATTCTCTCTGATATAGCATCGCTGCTTCTTTTTATCGTTTATCGTCGCTCCAACGTGTACGTACCCAAAGACAGTTAAATAGTACTTGGAATATTAGTAGCAGTTTTTCATGGTACATACTGGAGTGAAACTTCTTAATTAAAATTAAAGCCAATAAATATTCAGTTCGTTCGTGTAAGATTTGATGTTCATTATCTATGTTACGGTAAGGTGGCTAAAGCTATTTCCTTCCTTTCAAAGCTTGGGTAGACATATCGATGTTTTAATCAAGGAATATTGTTATTAATAAAAAGTTGTGTGAGGTTGGTATTAGGCTATAATGCTTGCGACTCAACATGTGTTTCCGTTTCTTTATAAAGTGAATTGACAAGACTTTTACCCTCAAGTACGGGGGTATTGGTAATTTTCATTAACTATGGTTGTACTTAATTCCAGTAATGAGCAAATAATTTTTATAAGGCAACATTTTTGATTTGAAGAGGAAAAAAAAAATATATATATATATATATATATATATATATATATATATATATATATATATATATTTGAACTCAATCAAAACAGTTTCTCCCATAAGAGCCGCTATGTGATGGAAGGCAAGCGGAATCGCGAAATGGGGGTTGGCTGCGCCGAGTTGGAACGATGTTTGCCGAGTGAGCGGGCGAGCGATCTAGCAGGCGCTGGCTGCAGTGCGGTGCCAGTCCCTTATGCAACCAGTGAGCGGCTCCTTCGAACTACCCACCTCTCTTGTTTCTGGCTGTCACCGGTAGTATCGTTGCTTTCTGTTTCGCACGCGGTGTCCGTCGGTTGTCAACAAGAAATGCAAGTCTGAATAGCATTCGTAAAAATGTAGCGCTCCCAATTTAATGACACACAAACAGTGTTCCTTCTAACAGTGATTATTATTCGTATAATGTTTCATTGCGACCAAAAATGATATACTTACTGTTGTCTCGTAATATTTTGTGTTTGTCATTTGTTATGTGTCTATATGCCATCTGAATGTTCGTAATGCGTGTGTTCTTATAGTGCAGTGAGATTAATCTTAACAGAGTTATGTGTGTATGAAGTTAATAATTCAAATGTTCGTTTTATTTATATTTATTGTTTTTGTTTGTGGTGGTGTTAATACTTGAACTAACAGTCGTTTAAACTTCTGTCTTCTAAAGAATAGTGAATTTATTGGAGTTTCAGACGTACATAAACTAGACGTCGGTGATCCTAACTTATTCGCGTAGTGTTAAAAACTATAACATTAAGAGCATGCACTTTTCTTAAAAGTGGAAAGACGAAACTTTAATTCATCTGCAAGTAACCTCCCATTTACTTTGGATACTACAATTCGAAGCTCGGAATCTTAAAACTGTAAGTGTTATAACAATTCTCACTTCTATAAGAGTTTAAATCAACGCAAGTAATGCTATTCTTTTCGGAAGCCATACCTAGGTACTATTATTAATTGTGTGAAACTAAGTATGTTTATTGAAGTTTACCAGTGGATCGTGATTAAGTGTAATTAGAAATTATTAAGTAATTATATTATTCTGCTGTACGTCATGCACATCAGAACATGTCGCTTGTTATCACAATAGCTGAATTTTACAGTTTAGGCGGATACAGATTATTAGCTTTTAATGAAGAGTTTTAACACCGAAATATAGCCAATTGTGTAGTTCAGTCATTCAGTGTTTACTTGTGAACAGTCTATAGTTTATATCAACTTTAAAGCACTCTTCGCCTCCTGCGACATAAAATAATACTGTTTGTTTCTTGCGACGTAAAAAGCATACCTATTATTATAGTTTGAAGTAAGAACTTGCATTATACGATTCAATACAAATTGCTTAGCAAATAATAGAAGGAAAATCGAGTGAAATTACGTTGTGGCATTGAAGATTTTATAAGGATTTTATACCATATTGACGCCCATTACTATCGCTTTTGTGAATTATTTTTGCTTCTATTTGGTGTGTTATCTGTTCTGAAAGTGAGGTATTTCATTACGTGAACATGTATAGGCCTATAACTTCTGTAATGGAATCTAAAATATTTTAATATACAGTAAGCTATCTTAATCTTAAAGTAATTTCGATAAATATATTGTGTGCTAAGTTCGGAGTTAAGCGAAGAAGCATTCGTTAGTTTTGCAACTTAAGCAACGAGAAATGCTATCATTTCATTATGTAATTGGAATACATATTGGCTCAAAGTTTTGTTCTATTCTCAAGACAAGGATCATCCATTTGACAGTACTAGGGAAAGCACTAAAATCTATGTTGCTCCTTCCTGGATTACAACTTAGATCCTCCAAAATACGTCCTTGCAGCGATACTTCGTTGTAGTGTTTGCTAGCAAAACTACAAGTCGGACTATAAGGAGGATTAACGAAAGACAAAGTACGACGTTCGGCTTGGAGTAAAACGTTATTACTGTTATTTAACATTAATTAACAAATAAAGTTAGTGTAAAGGCTAGAGAGTAGGATTTATACGCCGGAGACTCAGATTAAAATTCTACCAAGCCTAAAATGGACTTGAGATGGACAATGACTTTGTTGGGAAAGTTTTTTTGAGGGTATTATATGTTCCTTTGCTATCACTCGTATCGTCTTCATAATAATTTAGTCAACTTCAGTGCTTATACAGAAATAAATCATAAATCCTGTACCGTAATTAGAGATTAAAGCAAATTCCGTGTCTTTCGAATGGCGAATATTTCACGAAACAAGTAACCGGAGAAGACTTCTGGAAAAGGCGCTTATGATTAAGCTGTCACGTGTGATGCGATTAGATCAAACAGGGATACTTCTATTTTGTGGCGTTACAATGGCTGCTGAACAACATAGGATTGTGATAGTACAGAGTTTAAAATAATACCAACAAGACTAGTCTCTTCAGATAGTTGTGATTATTATTACTGAGTAGACGATACAGTAATGGAAAATATTAAATGAGCCGAAATACAATATGGAATCTTATGAGCATGGAATCATATAAACAGTAATGAACGGAAAGGTTTACTTGTAATTAATTATAGCTTTCAGTATCATCTGTTACTCACAAAATTTGAATTTAGTTTTAAATATTAGAACTAAATTCTATTAATTTAAATTTTCAAAAAATTTAATTGATATGTGCGTCAACCTGGACAAGATGTCGAAGAATAGCGGAACGATACCCTCACTCTAGCACAGTAGTAGTGTAACCGTGACGTATGAGAGATTTGGAGGGAATAAAATTTCAATTACTATGCTCAATGTTCACGTGTTATTACAATGACCGAGATATTTCTTCGACAGATATATACACAACTCGAGAAGCTTATCAAGAAAAAATCTCAAAGATTCTCGAGAGTGTTTATTGCTATGTTAGTCATAAGGGCTCTCTCTCTATTTTTTTCTGGTAGATGAAGTAAAATGATAATTCATTATGGAATACTATGAAAATTCTACTGTAACCTCCGATTTTGTTTTAATCCCAGAGATTCAGAATACTAGAATCTCCGTATTCTGTTCCACGGAACCTCGATACAAGTTAGAAATTCAGTTGTGCGCAAAAAAAATTCTTTCTAGAGTACTGTAGAAATTACGATTTCAATTCTACGACGTAGTTTTGAATATATAAGTACATAATATCTTTGTCGAAGCTTTTTATGCCTCTAGCGGAGTTTACTTAAGCTCAAATTCGGACATTTTTGGACTTCTATTAGTCGGAAATATGGGATTCTCGTGATACAATGTCACCATGATAAAGACTATGCAACACAGTGTAGTACAAACTATTAACTGTGTGAAAATCTAACCCGTTAACGTGGATTTAGTACTTTTTAAACTGCGCGATCTCGCCGAGGTCAGCTGCAAATGTTTATTAATCACTGAATAAAATGTTATAAATATAAATATGTAAATATTGTAACCTAAATAAGTTGTAGTTACTGATACATCGTTGCCCTGCATTTCATTCCGAGATAAACTAGAAGGAACTTTTTCTTCGCCCAACATCTAGACTAGAACCAATAGAGTTCATTACAACTGACATTTGAACAAAAACTGATGGAGCTCGAAGGTGTCTTTAATTTTCCATTTACTTCTCTAATTTAGTAACTCATAGAGTTTCGCGCCTATATATTCATAAAAAAGACTTTCGGACAATATTAAGCTATGTGAGAAAGGAAAAATTTAATACAGCGATTTTACGGACAAAACGGAAGATCTAATCGCGGTCCTCTACATAAGCATCTCACTAGAGCTACGATGTTAGATTCCCGAAATATGCCTCTTTCACTGCAATGTTTAGTCGTTTTGGTGATTTCTTTTGGGATGAACTGGAGTTAACAATCTAAAAAAAATTGTTGTAAAGCTGATATTCCCATTACATTGTTAGCGATTATCATTAATTTAATTATTCTATCGTGATGTAATCAACATTCAGTTTTGTATTTTTTCATTATCATTTAAAACAACATAAAATGAAATTATTCACTATGTACCCAAATAGGAAGATAACTTCTTTCGTTTTTCCAATTTCTTACAAAAGGAATTTTATTACAATGCAAAAAGACGTAAAGAAATATGTATAAATATTAATTATCGAAAATTCGGTCGACCTGGTTGGCAAGTTGGTATAGCGCTGGCCTTCTATGCCCAAGGTTGCGGGTTCGATCCCGGGCCAGGTCGATGGCTTAAATACGACAGGCTCATGTCACTAGATTTACTGGCATGTAAAAGAACTCCTGCGGGACAAAATTCCGGCACATCCGGCGACGCTGATATAACCTCTGCAGCTGCGAGCGTCGTTATATAAAACATGACATTTTACATTTAACATTCGAAAATTCGCATAATATAGCATTTGTTATAATGATCAGTATTAATATTGTTCTGATATTTAAAAACCTGAACCTAAAAGTTACAGGATTATTTAAAGATACTAACAGTTTATAGCAACATTCTAAATGTATTACTTTTCACGCAACGAGTACTATATAAAGCATAGATTTGAAGGAAATTTTATAAAGCTCTATTATAATCTACATATCACATTTGCATAACATGGGAATACTCTAGAACAGTAGCGACTACAGTAATACACCTCGAATGGTTCTTCAGCCATGCTTCTGTTCTAAATAAACATAATGAGATTTATTTACACATAGCGAACTTTTCACAAAAAAACTCATTTGTTTTGTTCTGTTATGGCATTGGCAAGAATTACTTCAATGTAATTTCTCAATAAATCTGTGGAACAATGTTAAAATTTTACAGTTCAATTCTGTAGCTAGTAAATTACAAAATCTCAGTTAATTTTGTTATCGTTTCGATCAGAAATAGGCTACATTAAATTTGAAGCGTAATTTATATTAATATCACAAGGTCAAACAATATCATCCAAAAGAAGTTGTCCGGTTGAAGACTTTTACTGATATAAACAGGACATTTTTTTTAAATTTGGTTGTTAAAAGTATTTATTGATAAACAGTAGACTATCAATAGCATTTAATTTATGAAATAGTCTTATGATGTAAAATTTGGAGGAAAAACCACTATTCCGAGAGAAACTTTCCGTGAACGCATCTGTTTCCTCATATTTAAGTGGCGCATAACCTGATATAACAACCTCAGTATTTTCATTTTAACTCCTATTCTCCTTACAATTGTTACGTTCTTCGCACGTATGCTGCTTGTTTTTATTAATGTAGCTTTTGATTCTGACATTTATTGGTCTCGCGTCACGGCATGAGGCGTCATATTTTTTTAAATAACAACCAATCATATGCAGTGCCGATCTCACTAATAGTAACTTTAATATGTCCATTAACTTATCCCTCGCCTTACTGTTGTGGTTTAAGATGTCATGTCTTTGACTATCGTTACGGATTGAACGCAGGTTTAGTGGTTTGAGTCTTAATAGAGGAAGAAATTTTCTTATGAAATTTCGGCCAGTTTAAGGGTTCGTTGTCCACACAGCATCGTGATGAATTTGGGAAGCTACGATAGGTAGCGAAATCAGCGAGGCAACTTTAGTGGTTGGGGAGGTGCGATCATGTTAACCCTTTGGTCGGCGGGAAAAGGCATATAAGTCAAAAAGTCGATTTTTCTGTTTTACCTAATCACATAAACCTAGAATTTTTTCCAGTTTTTGAAATAATAAAATTTATTTTATTTTAAATTTAAAAGGGCCTTACTTTAACCAACATACATGAATTTCATTATTGTACTTATATTCATTTAAGTGTAAATTAAAAAGAAAATCTTTCCTGAAAAATTATTCTTTTTGACTTATGTGCCTTTTTCCGCCGACCAGAGGTTACCCTGGTTGGATGATTGGTTTACTTCTGCTAAGGCATGTGAACAGACCAGCAGTCGGCTGGTAGAACATGACCATCTGAATTGTTGCGCATATTACTATTACTGTATACTACTACTTCTTAGCTGAACTATATGGGATACAGCGAATCAGAAAACTTTATGAAAACCCGTATAATTACACGTATTTCATAGTAGTGTGTCTAAATATCTACTGTTTAGAAGAGGCAAGCGCTTAAACACACTTATTTTTTCTAAAACTGCAAGAACTGTTGCCTTATGGTCTGTACAATCAAAGAACATAGATTTCCTTAAAGCTCTTCATTTTCCGTACATTTTGGCCTTCTAGTTTATACCGTTGCTGAGCCATTAAATTTTGGACAACTCTTACACTTTCGCGTATCTTTCCTGCGTGAGACAGAAATTTGCATTGTACTATACTTCACAATTGACGCATTCATGTCATAAAGTCAAAAAATAAACTGTAGTTTTTCAATAAGCTATTATTTTATTTTAAAACGAGTATAATTTTTCTAATAAAGATGAGTGCTATTTCTCTAGCAAATATCTCGATGAATTTACTTTACATACCGAATATGAAGGAACCCAATCAAATAGAATAAATAACTATAGACATAATCAAGAAAGTATGACAAAAAACATTTTTTCTGTGTGAGGGACGCTTAAAGCGTGTAATACTATGAAAGTAAAAATGTAGATATACTTATTCTTACAGGGTCACTTTATGCTCTTTATATTTCATGCAATGCAGATATAGGCTAAATGAATACGATGTTAATATTTCTTCATTATTACAAAAAAAAAACTATTTCTCATAGGCCACAATTGAAAATATGACGAAAAATAATTTCGACAATAGAAAATGGCATAGAATTCGTAGAATTATTATAATTGCGTGCAACGTTTAAGTGGTTGATGCCTACGTAGATCGTATGGGTTTAAATATTTGTTGTTTGTGTTGCGTTTGGAATAAATAAAAAATTCGTTATGCATATGGTATTAAGAGTTATTTTAATTTGTATTCTTTTTGCTATGTTGCGGGTTGCATCGGCCCACTGATGCTAAGGAGCAATGATGTGTAGCTGGTCGCATCGTCGCGCGGAGAAAGATGTGGAGTATTACAGAAATGATTAAACATCCGACGGTGAAAAGTAAATGTCGAGATTATTCCATCTAAATGATAGTAAATATGAGTCTTATAGTTGAGAAAACTGACACTTCGTTATCGCTATGGATTTACAGATATTTCTGGTTCGTTTCGTTCTCATATTGAGCTTTACCCATAATTTTTTTTTTTTTTCGTTTATGTTGTAAAGTATAGTCCCGTCGCTCTAATTTCCGGCAGCCAATCGCGTTGCAGGTCGGCTACATTTAAACGTGTGCGTCTTGTGATTCGCTTATGAAGAGTTATTCATTTGTTAAGGCTCGACAAACACTTAATATAATCGCCCGCCATTTTGGCTCTTTCTTGGCGTTCGCAGAAAGTACACGAAGACATTATTTGCCACTCAATTATTTGCTGAATTACAGTTCGTTTGATTTATTATCATAGGAGCTACGACATGATAATTCCAACGGTGTGGCAAATAGATTCCTCGTATGGTAGCTCGGGAACGAAAGAACAAAAGTAGCGAACGATACTACCTACCTAGACTTTATAGAGCCTTCACTTCTTAAGACGTAAGCAAAGAGGCGGAGTCACGTCGGAAATAACAGCGTCGCGATTATAGTTTAACCGATAATGTCACTGCATTCTAGAAGTTAACTAAACAACAAATATGTGAAAGGGAGACAGTATTTTGACGAAATGAGTTCCGAAGATCAGCCGTGGGTTTGATGACAGTCCCTTTATAGTTGGGGTAAATAGCGAAAAATTCCACTTTATAATAATCGACCCAATCGGGTTTGGAAACCACGATCTAATATAGCCTTGCGTTTATTTTCCTAGTCCTAATCCACTTAGGTAACCCATTAAATTTTGGGGAACATTTTCTTCCCTGAATTTTATTATCTGTGAAGTAATGTTGTTATAGCAGGGTTCTTATATTCACGAATTTTTTCTCAAGTTTATAATATTCTGAGGCTCCTGTGTGATTGATGATTTGTTTACTGTTGAACAAGATGCAGTCTACTAATTTTCGGAGGAATTTGATCAATGTTGAGGTTAAGTCTATTCTTATCTTGTTTCCCTTCTGATCTAAATTTTCTTTCATAGAGCAGTGTAGCAAATTGTATTTCCGAAAATGAATTGCTGCTTGTGATTAGAAGGAAAACATGTTCAGATATTTAAATTTATACGAATAACAACCCAACTTGAGCTCAATACTGTTCGATGAACACTAAAGCAGATCAAACGAACTTTTCTAAATATAATAAAAATGTGTCAGAACAACGGACAAATACTGTCAGGTGCAATTTTCGGTCCTTGTCGTTTTGAGTATAGGCTACGAATATTTTTTCACCCAATTATCGTATATCTCTCGGTCTTGTTTTTAAAGTTGATAAATATATATGAGCAAAGGCAAACGGAATAACAGCGACTTTACTGTATGATATAATAGGACTATGTAAAGTAGGTAAGACAAATATAGAAACAAGACTAAATACAAAACTAGGTGAATAAATACATTTTGAATACTCAACACATTTCATTCACGATGAGTCAATAATAATAATAATAATAATAATAATAATACAGTGAATTTAGGCGTATTTATACTTATTGATTTTTGAACATTATGCTACCTAACAGCGAGTAACCAATAATAGGTTAGCACAAGGGTTACTATAATAATACATAATTACTTTAAGTATTTATAATTATGATAACTTGATATTTGTAAAGTAAATTGTAAATTCTATTTCTATACATGTTGGCAATTTTAATCCATCCGAAGATGGGGGAAAAGATTTAGAACTACTGTTACAGAAAATATTTTATTTTTATGTCTTCCATAGGAATACGAAGGATAATGCTGTTTATGAAAGATTCATAGCTTGCATTATCGATAAGTACATTACGTATTAAGATCTTGGCGTCTGAGATACAAAATTGTGAAATTTGAAATAATAATTTTTCTCAGAACTCTTCTTCTAGTCATGACACAGAAATCTATACTTACAGACATGAATTTTCGTTGTATAATTTTATTAATAAATTAGCCGAATCATTTATTGTAACAGAATATCAGACTATAGATGCATAATTCAAGTTTGGATCTCACTAACGTAAAGTAATGAAAGTGATCAGGAGTAAGGAAAGAATGAGTTATTAACCGTATTATAACCATACTTGTGAAAATAAAGTTCAGTAATAATGATAATAATGATGATTGCAATGATAAATATTATTTCAATGTTACTTATTTCGTATATTAACGTGCTGATTAGCAGCATGTAGACAATGCCAAGTAGAACAAGGTATACATATGTAGATGTTTTTAAAGTAAATAGTCATTAATGTGTGTAAGGAAATAAAGTATTTTTTTTTATTTTAGTTCCTAACAAATACGTCATTTTTATTAAAATATGTTTTTACATTTTGCTACATATCTGACATATTTGACTTAAATAAGGCGTAATCATATACTAGTTGTAAATAAAGTGCTTGTGAAGTATGAAATTATATTTTTTGTTCTGTACCATACACTAATCTTGTATAATACATTACACCTACAAGTATATTTTGTTACTTCTGAGTAGTCGTGACTTCTTACTTAATTCAAGTTACAGACAAGTGAAACATAGCGTTTTGTGGACTTTGGCGTAAGATGATTAAATAAACAATATAATAATTAGCATAAATCTACTCTGCAATTTGTATCTACTTGACATTTCTTTGCTTTTATATGCACGATGTTCTGACACATCCCATAACTTCTAAAAGTTTTAATGTTTTCGCCACTATTAAAAATGTAACAGTTTATTATTTTTTTAAATACGTGGTAAAAGTCATAAATGTAATCAATTTCGCTACTGCAATAAAATAACAACAAGAATCACTTTGTCATTGGTAGGAAAATATATGTAAAAGTTGTGGAATTCATTTATATTTAATTTGTATAATTACAAGTAAATATACTTACCAAGTTTGACGTTATGCTTTGAGGAAATACATTTGGGATACGTAAACTAATGATTCACAATTTGTTTTCTTCAAAACATTGACGACGAAGAGGTCATCAATTTATTTATTTAGTAGATTCATTTCTACTGGCAGAGTTAAGGCCATAAAGCCTTCTCTTCCACTCAACCAGTATTAGAAGTATAGCAAATAAAAGTGGCAGAAATACAGGAACAATATACAATTAATAATATTATTAATAATAATAATAATATAATGACAATTAATAACAAAAAATCAAACAATTACATTAATGTGAGTCCAAGTAATTGTTAAAATAATAAAGAAAATTTATATATTAAAAGTAAAAATCATGTATTGGAAAAAATATATTTTAGAAACGCTTACAGACTAAGCAGTCTAGGTGACAACCAGGTTCTGAAATTAGTAAATGTCTGACAGCCTCTTAAGGCATGAGGTAGGGTATTCCAATGACGAGAAATTGAAACGGTGAATGAGGAAGAGTACCGGGAAATGTTATGATGACGATGAGACATACTCAATGTATCGGTGTTCTGAGATCGGGTATTTAGGTTATGATTGGAGCATAACTACAGAAGACAAGACGACAAATGACTTGGGGTTGAGATGCATAGAATTTGAAATATAAGAGAAGGACAATGTAAAGTTCTGCGATCGTTGAGCCGGAGCCAAGATAAAGATTCGAAAAATGGTGAAATATGTTCGTATCATCGGACATTGCACACATATCTTATACACATATTATGAACACGTTGTAATTTGTTCGGGAGTTCGTTGCTTAAGTCGGTGAACAACACGTCATAATAGTCAAAGTACGACATTACAAGTGTTTGAACTAGTGTTTGTTTCAGTGGCGCGGGAAAGAAATGCTTGAATAGTGAATAGACAGACGAGCAGATTTTTTACATCTAGATACTGTCTTTGGGAAAGTAAGATGCGAAGTGATATATTTCAGATGATTTTCATAACAGTTATTAAAATCATTGCACAGAAATTTGTATGAAGATAAAGACACGAATTTATTTTCGACTTCTATAGAGTACATTTTGTAATGGAATTCCAAGTTACAGCTGTATATATTTCCTCGTTCTATATTTAGACTAATTTAAATTTACAAATAAATCAACTGGATGACCTTGATTTGTTAATTTCCTAAATGTTTTTGTTACGTTTCATATTTAGATTTGTAGTTAATTTTTATTTGATCTTTACCTTAAAAATGAAACATTAAAAAGAAATAGAAATAATTTTCGAACACGATCGTATTCAGCATTCCAGCTTTTAGTCGTAATGGCAATACTCATAAAATTACAGAACAATAATGCAAATACAAAACAATACAAATACAAAATTACAACATAACAGTAACTCATAACACAAATACAAAAAAAAAAAAAAACAACACACTAAGCATGAAGAAAGTAATAAACTCTTGCACGACAATTGCGACACTCACACAATAAATTTTAACACCTGAACAGTTTGAATACCTATATTGGGCTCAGTTATTTCCAAAACCTTTTGCAGCTAAACACTTCATAAACCCAACGAATCAGCAATACAGAAAACACACAACAGAATATAAAGAAATGTAACACAACATATACAATATTAACACAATAATTAAATATTTATTACCCACACATAAATAATATTTTAATAATAATAATAATAATAATAATAATAATAATAATAATAATAATAATAATAATTATTATTATTATTATTATTATTATTAGTATTCTTGTTGTAACACACTCTAAGTTATTTTTTAATCTTTCAACTGTTAGAGAGGACCTCTCAAAAGCCGCTGTTGATAACTGGTTCCAGCCTTCTATTATGGTCTTTTTTTAACAAAAAAACCTATATCTGTCCTCTGTTTACTACAATTAATTTTGTGATTGTGACCTGCCTTTGAGTAATATATAGGTTTTTAAATTCCATTCCATATGTGTCTCCACTCTTTATGCCGTGTATAGCTCTAAATAGTGCAGAGTCTAGATTTTTTTCAGCCTAGTTGGTACAGTGTCTCAACCCAGTTTACGGACTTTTTTGCACCCATGGACGTTGCCACCTTTTATTAATTTTTGCACTGTTTCATGTACCCTTTCGAGATAATTTTTTTTTATATACCAGCATACAGTCATATATTCCATTAGCGGACGAACCAGAGATCCGTATGTGTGATAAGTTCTAGGAATGCATATATAAATGCAAGGAGCAAAATTTGCACAAATGTTCAGTTGAGTAAGCATCTGTCTACCTAACAAGCTACAAATTTTAACTTCATTATTAGAGTATTAAAAAATATACAGTTTTAACACATTGAAATGAAAACATAATACATGTTTTAGTGTGGTACTCGGAGGACGCGCGACGCATGAATACTGAGTACTGTGGAATTATTCTAGTACAGTAGTCCGATTAGTTTCTAATTAAATTTCGACGCTTTGTTGCAAAATGGAACCCTGTGATGCTGTTGTCAAATGAATGAGAAAAACTGCTGATCTCTCTTGCAAGTTGTAAACTTAGGAGCAGATAAGCCAATTGTTTATATTTAAGACGAGAGCTGAATTTACCAATGCTGATATAAATCACTCTATAAAACTTTCAAAGAACATTATTCCTAAAAGTTATTTCGGTAAGAAGTAAAACAATGCAGCTTTCCTCAATTTAAATCAATAGCATTCTCTTATTCTGCTTTACTTCCTCTTTTATCATACTTAACATCATTTGCGGTCGCACACTACTGTAGATATGTCATAAATCGGACCTCCGTGGTCATGATGCAAGGACATCGTAAAGACATCACAGAACAATCACTAGACAACGGACAAACGCCCAATTCCGTGGACGGAAGGTAAATTTCTTCCATTGCCGACCCGACGCCGGAAATCAAACCTCAGAACGTTTGGTTAAGAAACGCGCACTATCAACAGAGCAGCAACGGTGGACATAAATAACATTATAGTACAAAATTGTGAAATAATCTTAAAATGTCGAACAACCACTATGGAGTTGACAGTTTACGTAGCTTAAGTTTAAGGATATAGGGTGTCTAAAAATAAATGTTGAGATTTGTGCTTTAAATTGTCTTAGTTATGGTAATTGAAAAATATAATTAAAGCAGAAATGGCATAAAAATAAAAAACATTTATACAAAAAAAAAGAAACACAGATGTATTCATTTTTTATGATTCGTATAGGCTATATGTATTTTTATATTCTCAATTTTTTTCTGAAAAAATCCTATGTCTATTTATAAGTGAAAACAAAATGTTATGAAAATGAACTTTCCTGTCCAACTAGAGGTGAATAAATTTCAGTATTTTCAGATAAATCTCTTCTGATTTAAAATATGATTGAATTTAACACATGTTGTAAAAGTATTGTATTACCAGTATTAAATAATCCGTGGAGCTACAACCCATGAAGGGCCTAGACCGATCAGCCGGCTGCTGGCCTCACGCTCACATGTCGAACCAGAGGTGGACGATCATCCAACCAGAAATGGAGGTATCGTGTGGTTAGCAAGATGAGTATTATCCATATTATTTTCGATATATTTCACTTCATGTCATTCTCATGTAGACAGTCACGAAGCTCAAAACGTAGTAAATGTGCATCCATAGATAATTGCTCACCACTAGGATCGCTACTATCTCCCCATTACAGACAATGCGAAATAGTGCCTGCGCAGTCTATTGTTCCTAGCACCCTCAAAACTCAAGCTTCGTGACTGTATATACTAGACTGATAATAATAATCAACCGCCACAACTGTAACAAATATAGAAGGAAGGGAAGTCGAATCAGCATCGTATTAATGCAAGATATGTGAATCTACACAAAAGCTTAGATATAGAATTACGTATTTTAAGTTACACTTTAATTCGTTATAAGATTGAATTGGCATTCGTGACATAATGCGATTAAATAATACGGTTATTAGCGTTGTATTAGGATTGCCGGATGCTGTTTGTCTATAAACCTCTTTCGCTGAAATGTAATAGACATTCGTATTAAATATTCATACACATCCCTATAATACATATTTGCCACAATACAGTATTCGCGGGGAACAATGCATTTCTACCATGAACGAACCGTTTCAGTCGCACAGCTACACAAATCCGGTCCATTCACAAGAGACTTGTATTCATCCAGCTTCCCTCATCTACAACTCAATGAATATAGGAATATGATGGATACATTTACTATTGCCTAAGGAGCCTTCCTGTTTCAACCCCAGTCGCTTTCCAATGGGGATGCCTCATGTTTTTGGGTACGGAAACGAAATATTTAAAGAATAATTTCACTCGTTTCAGACGATTTTGTTTCCTTATGAAAGTTTATGAGCAGCTGAAATCGCATTTGAATTACTAATATAGGCCTAAGTTAGATTGCATGTGAAGAGCTGATCGTCACTAGCTGTCTCGATAGTTCCACATTCTACGAGCCCCAACTTTATGTACTTTGCTATTTAAAAATTCGTGATTTTCTAGAGAATCTTACCTTGATGTGAGGGACAGATATCGAATTACCTCTCTGTCGGTCAGTGGTCATTAAATTTCAAATGGCTTAGCTTACAACGTGGGCGTCAGCGTATTCAAAAGCATTACAACTTTCCTCCTATACCCTCACTACCCCACCGCAAATGTGACGTTGCATAGAGGCAGAGATAAAATCCGAGATCTGTAACTTCAAATGCAACCCAGTCACGATCCTCTGGATTTATTCTGTGAAGTTTGTCAAAATGTTTTGCGACATAGAATTCATTAAAGGATTTTGGGTTATCACTGTTCTATCATGGTCAAAAATATTTATATTTTCATACTTTTCGTATTTCTGAAGTATTTTAGATTTTTTCTCTTTAAATAGCCAGAGATTCCATGGATTTTTTCGGTCTCGCAAAAATATAACTTTCTTTACGATTTTTATTTAAAAAATATGCTTACTTTTGTATTCTTACGAGTTTCCTTCTCTATTTATATGTTTGTTGGGTTCCTTTTTGCTTCGCTAGTTGTTTCTTCGGTCCCTTCTTTTGCTTTGCTCCTTATTTTGCTTGGTTTCCTCTTTTGCTTACTTTTCTGCTTGCCTATTTCTTTTTTTTTTTTCTTGTACATTCTTCATTCCTATGTAATATTCCAATTTGTTGTGTGAACGTTGTACAAAACAAAATACATAATAGGCCTACTTTGTTTTCCAAATTAGTTCTGTTGCAGTTGGCCACTGGCGATTTATTCTGAATCCTTTTTATATTGGATAGGATTTATTAATCCTGCAAAATGACTGCTATTTGGAACATCGTTAAATAATATGTCTGTGCCGTATAATCACTGTTAGAAAGAGTTTTGAAATAAAACATTGAGTAAAAGTGACGCATGCCAGTGCTGAATTTATGTTCACATACATCATTGCGCTCAGCTTTAGCAATCCATCTAAAAGTGACAGCATTGTATCAGTGGAAACTCTGCCGTAGTTTCTTTGCCTTTATGAGATTGTACAATTTTATTATTATCATAATTTACCCCCAATATAACGTTCTTTGGAACTTTTGTCTGGAGGGTAGAATGTCGATCCCCGACGTCGGTTATATTAGTTTTCACTTTTGTATGTGTACGTATTTATTCACACTGCAAATGGGTATATACCCGGTGGCAGTGGTAACTAATTACACTCAATAATGACAATTAATAATAAACACAATTAATAAAAATATTAATTAATAATAATAATAATAATAATGATGATGATCATAATAATAATAATAATAATAATAATAATAATAATAATAATAATCTAATAATAATAATAATAATAATCTAATAATAATAACAAGGAGCATCCTAAATTAAATGAAGCACGATCATTTAAAGAACATTTAAAGTAAATCTAATTTGTATCTTAACCCTAAGTTCGAACTAAGACCCACGAGTGTAATAGATTCATACCTGCGTAAGCACCTTTCGGCACTACACTTATTTCGCTGTCAACTCACTCACTGCACTGATTCTATCCTGATTTCACTAACACTTTAAAACCATTTCACTGTTCAAATACTTTGCACACTTCAAATAACAAAATATCAATTACACCCTTTAAATAGTGTGTATAATATACTACCACAGTCTAGTATATACAGTCGCGAAGCTCAATACGTAGTAAATATGCAAACATTAGATAGTTGCTCACCACTAGGATCGCTAATATCGCCTCATTACAGGCTATGCAAAATAATACCGTCACAGTCTGTTGTTTCTAGCACCCTCAAAACTCAAACTTCGTGGCTGTATATAGTAGACTGTGATACTACCGTCTATTAGTAAAGTTCTTAAGCCTATTTTTAAATACATTTTTGGTTATTGGTAAAGCCTTTAGTAAGTCTGCAGGTAAATCATTCCAGTCCCTGATAGTACGATTGAGAAAAAAAAACTTTCCAATGTCCGTCCTCTGTTTTCTTTCCCTCAATTTATATGAGTGGTCGTTCCTTGAAAAGTGATTTGGTGGCTGCAACCTATTTTTTATTTCTCTCCACGCAAGCTCACCTCAGTATGTTTTGAATATTGCGCATAATGGAATTCGCGTTCTCCTGTCCGTGAGTGTATCCCATTTTAATGGTGAATTATTACAACACTTGAGAGCCCGTTTTTTAATCTTTTCCAGTGTCTTAATATGTTCTAATCTGTAAGGATCCCAACATACAGCACCATATTCCATTACTGGACGAACTATTGAATTATATGTAATGTCTTTGGATTTATCAGAGCCTTTTCTTAGTACCCTCATCACAAAGTGTAACGCCGTCCATGCCTTTCCCGCTGTGTCAGTAACGTGTTCCCCCCAGTCGAGATCGCTGCTAAATGTTATTCCTAGGTATTTACATTTGTTAACTTCCGGAATGGTTTCACCCCCCCTAACGCAGCGCCGGGCATGAGAGTGGCTCCGTGTAAACGGCCAGAGCTGCTCTCGCTCCGCAAGGCAAGCCGGAGCAGAACGCTCACGCAGTGGCGGACTCGCATTACAGCAACCTTCCCTGCATTAATATAACAAGAGCCACGGTTGTTCTATTCATTCAGTCTCTCAGTGCATATTAGTTTATAAGGATATTATATCAATCCATTGTACAGTGCAGAATTCTTAACACTCTAATTAATTTAATGAAATAAACTTCGCTCTACACACATATTACACACAAATCATTGGGCTATATGCACAATGCTTTAACAATTACACAATGGTATTAATATTATAAACATATGTAATAAAGGATTTAAATCAGTAATTTACTGTCCTTGTAAATTTAGCGTTATATTATTGGCTAAGACCACACCGTACATGAACCTGGCTCTTACGGTAGTGGCTAGAAACACTTTTGTTTTATAAATTTAATTTATACTCACTAGCTAGTTAACTAGTTAAATAAATAAAATAAACACAATAACAAAATTAATAATAAATATTCTCTTGCACCTTTTTTTGTATGAATAAACTATTGTAACAAAATCGTACTTCTATCAATCTGAAATCAATAAATATTTGCTATTGAAGCAAAACTTTTTCAAACTCAATAACCAAAATAACTATGTGGTTGTTTTCCGTGACATGAGATAGTTTCTTTTGCAGAAGTCGTTTAATGTTTGGAACAAATGAATTAGCCATGTTCAAAATATAATTTAGGTTTTCGTCTGACATAAAGCTTCTCAGCCGGGTGCATCTTCAAAGTTCGCCATCCTACTGCAGAGTCAACCACTGCAATGACAGCGAGTGACGTACAGTATGCAAACGTCACACCCCTTGGGAGAAATGCTCTTTAAAGTTAACAGCGCTCATTTCTCAGAATCACGTAATGTGCCCAGCCCTGCCCTAACGTATACGAGGCGATTATTTTATTTATTTTTCTTGTAAAGCTATTGGCTTTGCTCTTTAGAGAAATTATTTTCATTTTGTTGGTCATTGCCCAATCGTTTATTCTATTGAGGTCATTCTGAAGAAGAGTAGTATCTTCACGACTTTTTATTTCCCTATATACGATACAGTCTTCCGCGAATAAGAGAACCCTGGACAAGATGTTAACTGGTAGATCATTTATAAAAGCTGTTTCCAGTACTTCTATTTCTTCAATCGGATATCATAATTATATCATTAGATTTTTAAAGAAAAATGAAAGAAGTCAGGCAAGAAATAACCAATATTGATCGGAAACATGAAAAAAAATATAGGGTAATATAGTACTTTGATTTTATCTTGCCATACTTGCAGATATAGAGCACACATGCGAACGAGGAAAGATAAAATGTAAGCACTGTATATCGTAGTCATCTATTAACATAAGTTTTCACAGTAATGATCAGGATTGAAAATCGAACCAAGTCCATGGAGAAACTTTTGGCGGACAAATATTATTACGAGTGTTATTCTCGCAATATTATTATTTTCACTGAGAGATTTTATGGATTTCATAATTTCTTTTTCGCGTAGTTCCGGCCGTTCCTATTACTACAGTAACATTGTCTCCATTAAGTTTCAGGGTTGTGAAATAATGGGTGTTCTTAAGCTAACTACAAATTAAAAGAGAAATACAAAGTGAAAAGTTAGATTAAAATAATTAAGAGATTGTATAATGTCGAGAAATTCAACTTTGTAAAGTCTCTTCTTCGTTATGTTGTTAAAGTTTCGTTTTACTTCAGCTTAGACGGAAACGTGTGACGGAACTTCCTTGATATGGAGCTAGGCAAACCTTCTATCTAAGAAATCTTCGACATAAAATTAACAACTGAAAAAGTCCATGCTCGAAAATTAATTCGTAACCAAGACTATGCATTCCACGTAACGGTGGTGTGTGTAGCAGTGATGACGGGGATAGTATTATTAATTATAATAGCAATACTAAGTGTCAGAAAATAGAAGGAAATGGACTTTAAATCGTAATATACGGCAATGAAGCCCAGACTAACCAAATTATTGGTGTTTCTGTAATTTTTAAAAGAAAAATTAAAAACCTCAAATTGGCAAAGTTAATAATTAAAAAAAATAAATTTAATGCGGTAATCTAACTTATTTTACTGATTTTAGGTACTGAATCCGAGCCTGTATTCAGATTTTCTCTACCGCGCCAGTTTTTTATGTAATTTTTGGAAATAAGAACGTAAAACTTCTAAATTTAAACAAGAATTTAAAAACTGTATGAACTGTTGTGGTGATTGGGATCTTTCGGTGGTTTCAATTTCTAATACTTTCAAAGGGAGGTCAGATTCTGATGAATCTGTTTTTTTTTCTGTCTTTGAGGAGGAAGTGGAATTGCCACATCTTCACTATGAGGAACTGGACGAATGGTAGATTTCAAATTGGGATATATCATGGCATGTCTGTTTTTACTATTCATGCCTTTCACTTTGCACAAACAAAAATAACAATCGGTTACATGATGAGGTTCATGTCGCACAGTGGGAACACCAAAACCTAAACTTTTTCGTTTGTTTTTATCCACTGATTCATATTCACAAAACTTGGTATACACACAATGTGGACACCATGATGTTTCTTGGTCACCAAGTTTTACACCAAAATATGCTAAATAGTCTTATTTATACTTGTCAGTAAATTTTCTTCTTTGCTTTGTAAGTATATAACTATCACAGGTATAACAAAATGAATCGGAGATGGGTAACACACTCGCGACGTTACATTGTACGATTAGAAAACGGAACTTTTGTTCGCAAACTTCTTTGCTTCTGCTTTCAAAGGAACTGAAACACGACTGAGAAATGAAAAATAGGAAGACATAAATAAAAATGGTTATGAAAGAAGAAAGATTTACGCAGGTAACCAGTATATCTCTGCGGTTGATCTCCGGATTCATTACCTGCTTTTTGAATTCTGCTTTTTGGCTTTGCACTTCAACAGGAAATAATTTTATTGCACTTAAGAGACTTTCTTTTCACAAAATAAACACCAGTGTTGCCAATTCAGCGGGTTTTTCGCTAGATCTGGCGGTTTTCTGTGTTTAGCGGGTAAAATTTATGGAATTTGTGTTGCTGATATAGAAATTTAGCGGGTTCTTTTAGCACACTCAGCGGGAAATTAATTTCACTTTATATTGACAGTATAGCAATTTAGCGGTTTTTGCACTATTTCATAGCGGGCTTTTAAAAATCGAGTTGGCAACACTGATAAACACACATTTAAGGTTTATTTAAGGGATGGCATACGAATAATAACGTAAAAATGAAGTGAAATTTTTTTTCCAAGTTTCCTAACAATATTAAGCAAGAAAAATGAAATTTAGGGATACTTTGTTCATAATTTTCAATTCATGATGTTATATAACATTTTAGTGATTCAAATCTGTCTAAATTACCAATTTAACGTAATAATAATAATAATAATAATATTATTATTATTATTATTATTATTATTATTATTAAAATGGATTTGAGGGAGGTGAGATATGATGATAGAGACTGGATTAATCTTACTCAGAATAGGGACCAATGGCGGGCTTATGTGAGGGCGGCAATGAATCTCCGGGTTCCTTAAAAGCCAGTAAGTAAGTAAGTAATAATAATAATAATACTAATAATAATAATAATAATAATAATAAGAAAATTTATCTAAGATAATTTCAGTATTTAATTTAGACATTTCTATTAATTAAAAAGAGAAGTTATTTTTAGAATGTTGGACGTGATGAAACGAAACTACATATAGGCTTTGTAGGCTAACTACCCATAGTGGGGAACTGCAAAAATATAGATAGTTTCTCTGTAGCAAAATGGTTGTATACCAGTGTAATTCATGGTTCTGCGTAAACGTTTTAGCTCATATGGGTCAGTATTTGACCTAATGTTCTTGAGTAAGAGTTTTCTTGTATGTACACCAGAAAAATGACAATGCACTACTTATAGACTGATTTGTGACATTAGTAATCGCGTGGGTGTCAACAGAACTCCAAGCTGGAGAATTAGAATTAATATGACAAATGATGTGATAGACTGGAAAATATCATATGGTCATATTGCCGGCACTGTTTTAGGTACATAAAAGCTGCACAATGTAGGCAACTGCGTAAAATTAATACAAACCAAGATATATCATTGGACCCAACATTACTTCAATATTAAATGAACTGTAATTATGAAGAGAAGATTGGAAATATTTTGTCACTATATTAATTCATATATTTATTCTATTTTTAAGTTTAACTTTTTATATTTATTGTTGTTACAGGATATTTGCATGCGAAATGCAAAGTATAAATGAAGGTAAAAATACGTTACAAGTTAATTTTGTTAGTGTTAATATTTGCTTCTTCACTGCAATTTTTTTTTTTTTGTACATCCCGTGTCATTTCTCCTCTCCACCGGTTCTACTGTGTAACGCTCGTTTAGATTTTACGTCCACTATACAATTACACATCAGTTATATGTTTAATTAATTAATATAGCTACTGCAGATAGGCCTACTATGGATTAGCTACATGGTACCCAGATTCTCCCATAGAATAGACTCTGTAAACATCCACTGTAGACATAGGCTTGGTTTGTGAAGGAACTTTAATAGCTGTTCTATCTCATTAATTATGTTCGATAATACAACGCTAGATGAGTATTTCTGGTTTACTTTACACATGAGGGCATTTTAATAAGTGAAAACACCAGGAGTGTGTGTTCAATTTCCTCAGGGAGAACATTGCGTTTACGCTTTAATGCGTTTCCATATGCGCATGCGTAGCCCTATAATGGGCATTATAATGGCTTGAACATCTGTCTTGATGCGAGTGACGTAGTAAATGTATTCTTACATTGTTCCAATATAGTTGTGTTTACTTCAGCACTTGTGTATCCATTTTGATGATGGATTGTCGAGTTTGTGTTTGTTAGATAATATTTTAGTGCAATTTTCCTTGAGATATTATTGTTCCTCCAGCAATAATTATTGATTATATGGAGGGATAAAAAGAGTAATTGTATAAAAAGAATAGACATTATGAACGTAGGCAAAACAATTATCATTAATAAGTATTTAATGAATTTCAATCTTAAGGCATATAAACTTGCAAATGTTTATTTGCTATTTATTAACAATATATGAACGTTTTCGCCGTTTAGGGCATCTTCAGATATAACAAAACATATTATCTGGACCTATGATAACATATTATGCAAATAACAAGGAAAATAGAGAACAATATATGTGGTACATGAAATTCATGAGCTTTATGTAGATATAACATGAAACAGGATGAATATTGAGATAATCTTTGAATCTGAACTTAGACTGGACGAATATTTTATTTTATACATATAGCTCATGTTACAATTAATATACAATGTTTTAAAATTTGTCAATGATGTTAATTTTAAATTTAAAATGATGATAATAAAATATTTAAAGTAATCATGGCTGAAAGTTGTCGTAAGTTACAAGATAGTATGCGTAGTTAATATTCTTGTGTTTTGTAATTATTTCGCTTAGAGAGGCCGTTGGCATTTGAATGAATGTTGTTTGACGCTGATGACTACTTTACAATTGATATACAGTGATTAAATTAGTCAATGTTAAAATTTAATTTTATAATGAAGATAATAAAATATTTAGAGTAATCATGGCTGGGAATTGTCGTAAGTTCAAGATAGTTTTCGTAGTTGATGTTGTATGTTTTGTAATTGTTTCACCTGAAAATAGAGATTAAGAGATAATAATAAATGCAAAATATAGACAAGTTATTATATAGAGACGCAGACAATTATTATTATTATTATTATTATTATTATTATTATTATTATTATTATTATTATAAGATTACTCGTTAAAATGTTGTTTATGTTAAAGAATTACTGTTGGGTGTAATTAGTTGAGATATTGAATAAATGCTCGTAGATTGTGAATGTAGTGGAATGTACGATAAATTTCTTAATAGATAAGTCATGAGTTGGGTATGATTTTTAATCATTCATTGAAAATTAATAGAAAGATCAATATTATAATTTGTAATAATTAGATGAGCTATAATACCAAATATATGTAAAAGATTTTACGGCAGCAGTAATAATTATTATAAGATTACTTACTTAGAGGTCATTGACTTTGAAATGGCTACTCTGATGTGATGACATCCTATTACGTGTTCTCGGGTTTATTGAAGTATAAATGAAGAAGTTCTATAACTGAAAGAATATTAACTATTAATTACTTTCAATTTTGATATGGGAATATAATTGTTTTAATGAATTTTGACGGCATTCGAATACTTACATTTGTGTGTACTGGTGTTGATGTGTTGGAGGTTTTAAAAGAACTGAAGCCTAGATAATCGTGTGTATTGAGGCATGTAACGGCGCAAGAATATGAAAGGAACTATTTGAATGACATATTAAGATCAATGTGAATAGGTCTGTTTTAAATTGCATACAGTGGATTTTTAAAGTTTAATAAATTTTCGTTGATTATATTTTGATCTTTATTATGGTAGTAGGCAATGAAGAATTCTTCTGCTGCATTTATGAATTTATTGTCATTGTATGTTTTTAGGATACTTAATGTGTTCTGGTGATGACCTAATTCATGTCCAGTATTAATTGTGTTGCATATTTTGATTTTTCTCTATTATTTTTGAAATCGTTGACATGTTCCTTATATCTTGTTTTTATATTGCGTTTAGTTTGGCCTATGTATTTCTTACTGCATGTGTGACATTTAAGCATATATATGCCTTTGCTACTGTGTAGATGAGAATGTTGAACTATGATGAAGCATCAAGGAAAGAAATCATAAAAATTAGTTTACATAAATGAATTATTGTATTTTTTTTTTTTTTTTTTTTTTTTTTTTTTTTTTTTTTTTTTTTTACCGAAGGAACGACTGTCGAGTGATTTCTAGCATGGTGGTCGTTTGTGCAGTGTATCTTGCCGTCTGTAATCATATTCCTTCAGTTATTCCTAGAATGCTATTTCGGTGTACATACTGGTACATATTTATTATCGAATGCGTTTTAATAGTGGAGAGTATTAATGTTAATTAATTTTTTCTGTTGGATTTTTAGTTGATATACAGGGTGATTCACGAGGATTTACCATCATTTACGAAGCTTATTTCCGAAGACATTCTGAGCAAAAAATATCATATAAACATGGGTCCTATTCTCAATATTTACAAAGTTACGTTTTGTTATTGGAACGCATTGCTGTGAACGCGTGATCTTGGTCAGCGTGCGTTCAGCAGCCAGCGCGATTGCTACGGAAATCAAAGATAGCCGTATTCACTTACGTAGAGCGACGAGTGCCGTTCACAAGCGTGCGGCCAAGTGTACTCAAGCGGAAAGCGACATTTTTTAAAATGTGTTGTAAACTCTCCAAGACTGTAAATTATGATGCAAAATTGAACTGCAAATAATTAAATCGGTGGAAGTGGTGTAATTTGTAATAATTATTGTGATAAATGCGTAAACATAATGCAATTTTCTAGTTAAAAATAGAAAAAGATGTCTGTACGAAGCAACTAAAACGTTCACAGCACATTTTTTGCTTCATAGTACTTGCCAATTAAAGAAATGATAGCTTCTGAATGGTTCATTCTCTATTTGTATTATTCTTTTACGTTCAAACTAAAGAAAAAACGTATTTTACAAACAACTTTAAATCACTAACTCTGAAAATATTGAGAATAGGAACTATGTTTATATGACATTTTTGTACCCAAAAATTTCTTAAGAAATAAGCTCCGGAAAGGACGATAATCCTCGTGAATCACCCTGCAAATGGAAGGTACCGTAATTTATAAAATTATAGAATTTGAAAGATGTAGTTGTCTACACCTTTCATCGTGAATAATTTCACTCTCTACTATTAAAACATCAATACCAGTAGGTGTAATAATAAACTTAAATTATAATAAGTATGATCAATAATAATAATAATAATAATAATAATAACAATAATAATAATAATAATAATAATCATATTCAATAATATCCTCAAAGGCTTAGACTCAGTGATTTGTTTCACGTTCATGGTTGCGAAACTCTGGTCACGTCATAGTTTTCACAGTCTGCCAACATTTAATTTATCACTGGCGTAACTTGGATCTTAGTTATGCCGTGAGGCTGCTGGTTCGAATCCCGTTTGGGTTGATTATTTGTTTTTTTCTTCAGAAATTCTTCCCAACTGTAAGATAAATGTCTGGTAATATCGAAGCGAATCCCCAGACTCAACTCGCCAAATGCCGTCCTGCTATTACTAACTCCATCGCTACCAATTAATCGCGCGATTGATACAGTGACGTGAAATAACAGATTAGAAGATGTTTAGTCCTGATTTGTAATTATTGTGTATTTTGAAAGAGCCTACTGTGGCATGTATTTTAATACATTCCTAAGATGTTTTAAGCTGTATTGTCTAATTAGGTCTATATTATTTGTCAAAATTTTTATATTTAACTTATTTCGTAAGTAACTTCTTTGATAGTAGATAAAGAGTAGCCAGCAAGAGATTCGAACAATTTTAACGTCTTCTGTCCAACTATCATGTATTGCGTAAGTTTTATTTTTTTCCTTAATTGGTACTCAAAGCGCATGATCTAACAAACATTCTAATGGGGACAGATGAAGTTAATTTTTTTTCTTCCATCATGTTAATATTGCCAAAAGAAGTGCTTGTATAAATTTTGACCACTCGACCATGCAAGGCCATCCAGAAGTCATTTTCCCTAGGGCCGTTTACAGAAAAAAGGCACAATTGCATGGAAATATTTATTGAAACAGACACAGCAGTTGTTGCGATATTTGATCCCCCATTGGAATTGAGCTATGTCATACAATAGGACCAATTTTTGTATCCTTGTATCGTAGAAGTCAGCCGCCTGGAATCGGAACCAGCATTTATCAGCCGTCTGCACCTCTCTGTCGATCCTATGATATGACGAATGTCTCAATTTCAATGGGGAATATGTTGAAAAATAGCTCAACAATTGCTGTGTCTGTTCCAATAAATTTTTCGAATGAAATTGTGTTTTCTTTCTGTTAACGGCTCATAACGAACTTATTTTTACGGTCCTCGTAATTGTTGTCAAATAGTCAACATTTGTATATGCACTTCTTTTCACATTATTAACATGGTGGAAGAAAAAAATTTAATTTACACAGACAGCAAACTGAGCAATGTATGTAAATTATATAATATTTATTTATTTATTTATTTATTTCAATTTAAATATACAGAATAAAGAAGATAATTATAAACAAACAAGAGAAATAAAAATAAAATAATACAAACAATATAAAACAGGAGATACAGTAGTATTAACAAAATTTGAGACCGAATGAGCAGCGCTCGTGTTCGGTCGCAGTTCAGATATAATATTAATAGGCCTATAAGAGAATATAAAATAAAATAAAATAGGAAATAGAATTAAAATTACAGTTACAGAAATTATATAGTACAATATTAATATAAGAGAAATATAGAAAATAAAAAAATAATAATAAAAATAAATAAGTAAAATAAAATAGGAACTAAAATTTAAATTACAGGGGCAATGGAATTATATAATATAATATTAACACTAGAGAAGAATAATATCGCACTTGAAAAGTAGGACTATATATTTCAAAATTATAGAATACAAATATAATATAGGTTGATTAATTCATACACATAGGTTATAAATTTATTTATCAAATTGAAGATATTAACACGTTTCTAATTTTCTTGTCATATGTTAGTGGGTTACATGTTAGAAGTTCTGCGTGTAATTTAGTTAAAACATTATACAACCGAGGGCCAAAATTAATGCTATGCTTTTTAGACCAGCAGATGTGAGACATTTAGGTTCTACTAATGTTAGATTAATATTTCGTCTTGTGTCATAATTATGTGTCTATAATACAAACTTATTACGATTTTTATGATAATTTTAACAGCGTATACTTATAAATTTGTTCAATATTGAATACATTAAATTCAGAATAAATTAATTTAACTACTATCATTTTCTAGACGGGACTCGAACTTATATAGATTGATATATTAATTATTGCTATACAAAAGACAATTGGAATGGAATTGTGATTGTGAAATGTGGGATGGAATATAATTTAACCGCAGCGCGACGAATTCATACTTTTATGCTCGACCATGCCGAAATGTAGTAATTATACACGTGGTAGCAGACCTTTAATGCATGTCATTAAAGTACACCTACTCATTAAAGGTCAGGTCTTTCAGCCAATGACGACTCAGGTTACAACTGTTCAGCCAATGACAGGTCAGCTTTCTACCGTTATAAAACCGCAGGTATCGATTATTCTCGGATATGCAATCGAAAGAGAATTAGCTAAAAGTCACGGAGGCTGGGAATCCAATACTGTCGCAGAAGGTTATGTTCTGTTACTATAATAATTAGCTTTAATTGTAAATAATATTCAAATAAATTCAATTTGTCATCTCGTTTTCCAATGTCGAATTCAATAATCAAGATTATAATATTATAATATTATCAAGTTGAACGGGACAACGTCAAGGTCAATGACATTATTGTTCCTCGGAAAAAAAATCAATACTTTCGCGTCTGCGCACATCTCACAATTCACGACCTAGAACAAGGTCACTTCCGATCTTGTCAGTTACAAATAAAATGTATACATCTGAATACCGGTAAGTTCAAGTTAGAAATATGGTCGAGCATAAAAAGTCGTATGAAACTCGCCTATAATGGTAACTAAGAAGCTCGTATGAAAATTATGAAACTCGCTTGCGCTCGTTTCATAAATATCCATACTCGATTCTTAATTGCTATCATTATAGGCTCGTTGCATAATGTACTATTATATTCTCACGGTCCAGTGCAGGTATTTTAATGTGCATTTCATGACATGACAACGATAACTGCATTTATTCTCTAGTACATGGAAAGCACAAATCATAATCATTGTGACATAAACTACTGGCGCTATCAGCCTCGCAGCAAAATATCATGGGCACCGGACTCTATATTAACTGAGAGACGGAACTACTGATTGACTTGTCCACATAACTAAGTGTTCAGTTTGCTAACTGCATTCACGTTTGATCGAACTCTTGATTGACGTGACAACTATGTGGTTGATTTACTACACACCCCAGATCGACGGAGGTGTTTTTGCTGGCGACTGGTTCAGGCCGAGCCAAGTAGCAACAGGGAGTGGCTGCGCTTTCGCTCAGCTGCCGTTTTGTGCTATCCCAACTGTCTCGGACTTCATACGCCAGTCAACGTAGATTAGTGGAGGAATACGTGAGATGTTAGACATTAAGTGAAGTGACCATAAAATAGTATAAGTGTACATAATTTTCATGTAATAGATATGTAAACTTCTGTAGGCTGTATAAGTAAAAATATAGATGCATAAGAAAATAAATTATTAGTATATAATATCAATACGTAATTAATTAAAATTCTTAATAAATAAACATACAGTAAGTATATAGGTAAGATGTAAAAGATGACCCACGTAGATGAATAATTTTTAAATACTTGTAAAGAGTAGTGAACTCGACTTGGAAAAAAGACTTGAAACTTCTTAGGGAGTTCTTTTCTCTCTCTTTTTCTTTTCTTTTTTTCTATTTTTCTGTTTCAGCCACGCATTAGACTACTCCTTTATTCCATAAACTGTAAATGTTACTTGAAGAGTACGTTTTACATCAGAAATTTAAAGTCGTATATCATGGGAATGAAATAATTACGTATTGTAATATTTTATGAGATTTAGGCTTTGACAGTGATTATATTAAGAGTATATTTTTGGGCATTCAATTGTGTGCTGGTGCTTATCAAATTAAGTTAACATATTAAGTTCAGCCCGCGACGAAATAGCTAAAATTCTACTTCTGATCATAACACTTATTACAAATTTGTAGTTACTTACTTCCTCTACGTAATTATAGTCGTCAGATCATAACACTACAAATTTGCAGTTACTTCCGTTACGTAATTATAGTCGTCTGATCATAACGCATACTACAAAATTGCAGTTACTTCCGTTACGTAATTATAGTCGTCTGATCATAACACTTACTACAAAATTGCAGTTACTTCCGTTATCTAATCATAGTCGTCTGATCATAACATTTACTACAAATTTGCAATTCCTTCCGTTACATAATTATAGTCGTCTGATCATAACACTTACTACAAATTTGCAGTTACTTCCGTTACGTAATTATAATCGTCTGATCATAATACTTGCTACAAATTTGCAGTTACTTACTTCCGTTACGTAATTATAGTCGTCTGATCATAACACTACAAATTTGCAGTTACTTACTTCCGTTACGTAATTATAGTCGTCTGATCATAACACTACAAATTTGCAGTTACTTACTTCCGTTACGTAATTATAGTCGTCTGATCATAACACTACAAATTTGCAGTTACTTACTTCCGTTACATAATTATAGTCGTCTGATCATAACACTTGCTATAAATTTCCAGTTACTTCCGTTACGTAATTATAGTCGTCTGATCATAACACGTAGTACAAATTTTCAGTTACTTACTTCCGTTACGTAATTATAATCGTCTGATCATAACACTTACTACACATTTGCAGTTACTTACTTCCGTTACGTAATTATAGTCGTCTGATCATAACGCTTATTACAAATTTTCAGTTACTTACTTCCGTTACGTAATTATAATCGTCTGATCATAACACTTACTACAAATTTGCAGTTACTTACTTCCGTTACGTAATTATAGTCGTCTGATCATAACGCTTACTACAAATTTTCAGTTACTTACTTCCGTTACGTAATTATAGTCGTCTGATCATAACACTTACTACAAATTTGCAGTTACTTACTTCCGTTAAGGAATTATAGTCATATGATCATAATACTTACTACAAATTTGCAATTACTTCCATTACGTAATTATAGTCGTTAGAAATTTTTATAGGTCTATGTATTACCCTGTTGCATCCTTAACCTCTATATCTTGAACAATGTAGTTTTACCTTTTATCTTCTGCTAATTTTCCTCAAGTGTATAGTTACATAAATGCAAATAAGCGACAGAATCCTGTTAAAATATACGTTTTCAACGTAGGCCTAATTGTATTTTAACTCCTATGCTGCGACAGACGTAAAAATGCTTATGAGGACTAATTCATAAAATTTATTTAGGCGCTATTTATATTAGATGAAGTAATTGATCATTTGTTCACTACGAATACAAGACCTAAAGAGAAGGCTTACTTAGGTTTGCTGGCTGAAGACAAGTAACAGTAACTCCCTACCCTCCATGCAGTATTGAGGTGTGTTTACACCTAGGCCGCTATGCCAATTGGTAGGCTATTGCTAATCGGTTTGTTTGTGGACTTCTAGTTGGCTTTTGTTGCGTTGTAAATTATGCCAATCTTGAAACCGACAGTTGTCGATCTCCCTCAAAGGAAGTCGCAGTGGAGGCGTGCCAAGCAGCATAGTTTGCAACACCCTTCTTTTGATGGAACTTAACACTTTAGTGACAGATTTTAAAATAAAGTGCATAGCAGACAGTAATTATTTTAAAGCAAGAGCTACTCGATGTAAAACAGTAAACCCATTCTACATTATCTCTTTTAATCCGACTATGAGACTACTTCGATGCCACGTCATTTCCTTGGCGCCGGAGATAGTATTTCAGATCTGGCGAGTCCTTGCAGCGCCAGGGTACTATTTTTCGAGATCGGGCGGCGCCAGAGCACTTTTATGATTTTCATATACAGCCAATATGATTGCTGGACATTTTTTATTAATACTATTAGGTACTACAGGACCACTTTTAATTTATATATTATTAAGTATATTAATTGATATACAAATTGCATTACTATAGTCAAATTTTGTATGTATAAAAAGTCGCATTTTATTCATATTTTAACAATTTCATAGTGAGATCTACTCCGCAGACCTAACAACCTCTATATCTAAATTCGAACCCATGTATTTTGGTATTACATTCCATAAGTATTCCTGCGGAGATGATGACGATGACGACGACGACGAACTACTGTCGGTATTACCGAAATACTAGAGGCAGGGAACTTTCTAGTTTAGAAATACATCAGTGCTTGGCGTCATCTGTGCATATATTTTAGACCTACCAATGCTTTTCGTCCAGTCAATATCATACCTTCTTAATAGTAACTTAGCTTACATCGCATTAAAGTGTTCAATAGAAATTTTCTGGTAGTATTGGCTTCTAGTGGTTTACAAAATAAAGTCTCTTTCGTAATATCATTCTCTCTATCACATCTTAACAAGTCTATGAAATTGAACACGGATGGAAATATATTCTATGGATTCGTCCATCTGCAATAAAAAGTATACGCACTTCTTAATATTCTCAAGAACTTTCATTTCAGTTCCTTCAGCCATGTCGCTTATCCTTCTTTGAATCCTGTTATTGGAGAGAGATACGTATTTGCTTGAGCTTGTCAGCCTCCTTTCTATCAACCATTATTTGCACCACATCCACAGCCGTCGGTAGAAGCAGATTTTTTAGCAATTGTATATGGATTACTCATTTTGTAATGCGAACTTGCTAGTAATGCTTTTTATTAGTGCCGGTTGGCGAAATAAAACAGCTTACTCCTTGCGGAAGAGGTTTACCATTATCTCAAAGAATTGTATAGGCTTGTCTCTTATGTCTGGATGTTTGGTGTTTAAATGTCGAGAAAGATTCGATGGCTTCATATTCTCTATGACAACTAGTCATTTAGGTTTATGTATCCGTCTTTAACAAAATGCGTAAGCTATAGCTCGTATTAGTTGTTTAATATTCTGTATTTCACCTGTGTCTTAACAATACAATTGAACTATTACCGCAGCGCCATGGTGGTATGTCAATCATCATTAAACTATGGCATTCACTTAACTTTAAACCATGCTTTCTCCGTTTTTAATAAATGGCGCTTGGCCCACTATGGCTCTGAATCCTTCAATTGGTACTTGACCTCCGACAAAAATTCTGAAACTACCATTGCATCTATATTTCAGTTGTAACTTTCACTCAAAATTTCTTTCGAGGTGGTTTTGCAGCTATTATCACAAACGCAGTAGCAGCAACAGCAGAGCACATTTTCCACGTACATTTTGATATCCAATACAGGACGTTCCATGTGAAATTGGACACTGAAAAACCTTACAAATGTTTTACTCCTCGAAAGAAATTACATTTATAGAGGAATAGGAGATGCTTTATTCTGTGAAGCCTGTTCTTAAGTCCTTAGTTTTCTTGTTTTGATGCATTAAATCTATTGTATTTTCGTAAAAATCGCCAGTTTCAAAGGACATAATCTTGCAACGACTTACGAGAGACGTTGCAACAAAAATTCATATTATAGCTGAGAGTATGGTTTTCATAACATGCACCATACTTTATAGCCTATTAATTTTTAACAGGAACATAAATATATACTATATTGATACTTGGTTTACTTACCCAAGGAAAACAATAAAAATAAAAATATCAACTGATTTCGCTCTCTCTCTCTCTCTGAAGAAATTGTATCAATTTTAATTGGGGAGTTCCATGAAGAAGTGCTCCTGTAAAACAACAATTTATTTAAATTATATTAGTCTCGAATCAAGTGATGGAGCACGAACACTTCGATCCTGTACGCATGATGTAAGCAAAAAATTTCCTGCACTGCCAGCAGAACGGCAGATTAATTTGTCTAGACGGTACGAATGCCGTAGCTCCTATGTTAATCCACAAATCGTGCTACAATTTTAATTTATGTAAATTTATTGGGAAAACATACAAATAAATTAGAAATCAAAATATTTTTTAAAGGCTGGAAAAAATACTAATTTCGAAGTGATCAGTTCAAAATAGACGTTTACACGTTCAAAAAATTGATAAACGGCACACTTTTTTTGTTTGTCGTGTTAGATGGGCAGTCAAAGCGACAGAAATTTTCAGAAAGAATGAAAATTACTTTTAAAAGTTACCGCAGCTCAAAATCTTTACTGGTTACCGAGTTATGAAGAGTTAAGAGTCATGAATCAAGACTCAATCAAACGCGTGTAGTTTAAAATAAAACACAAATTTGTGTAAATTGAAAAACAGAATACTTTAATAAAGTTGCAAGTAACTAATAAAATTCGTCCCTATTAGTTCGAAAAGTTACCACTGATATCTGGTCCACGAACCACTCACAATCACCTCTGCAGGAAGTCGAGGCTTGCTCTGCAAGCCGGAAGCCATTCGTATCAGCTATGCCGACCGACATGACCTTGTCTTGTGTGCTGATGGTCTACGAGACAGATATAAGGAATTTAATTTCAGGATATGAAATATTTTATTTCTGTACATGTACACCTTGGGAGAAGAAATTGAAAGCTGCATTAATTAGTCCTAAAAGATTGCAATATTACCGGTACCATATTTTTGGTCTCTCTTTTGTTTTATGGGGAAATAATTCAAATACGAATTAAATCGGTTGTGTCCTAAGCTTATACAACAATGAATATCTTTACAAATTTGTATGGTCGGGAAGATAAGAGATTTAAAATGAAGTATTGTTGGAATGTCAATTTTGAAGAGTCGGGCAGCTACAGCTGCATAAAGAACGTACTTTGCTCATAGACGGTAAATGTGGCGAACTTTTGCAAGAAAACTATTAGACCTAGGGATGTCATATTTCGCAAAAAAAATCTCTCTATTCTAATTGTATAAAACATATTCATTCATTCATTCATTCATTCATTCATTCATTCATTCATTCATTCATTCATTCATTTTATTCCATAGATCTTACATGAGCAATGAAGCTTTAAGATGTGGAACAAGTCAAATCTTACAATATTACAATTTTTACAAATTTTTATAATTTTACAATTTAGTATTTTTCTACAATTTTTACAATTTCGTGCAATTTTTTACAATATTTTGGCGAGATGTAGTGAGATGAGGTGAGGTCCGAGGATACGCCAAAATATTACCCGGCATTTGCCTTTTGGTTGGGGAAAACCTCGGAAAAACCCAACCGGTAATCAAATCAACGGGGGGTAATCTAATCAAAGGGGTTGATGCCAAGGACTCGCCATAGACCATCCGGCTTCAGTCCACGGCTGTGGAAAACCTCGGAAGAAACCAAAGACCAAAGGGGGATCCAACCCAAGCCCGAACGCAGCTCCGGATCAGCAGCCCAGCGAGTCTGCCGACTGAGCTACATCGATGGCTCTACTAAAAGTATACAATACATAGCCAATCAGATTATTAAATTTACAAACACAAACGATCATTCATCAGTTGATCATAAAACATTTTCTTTTTGCTCAATTTTCTAATTTTCAGTCCGATATCACATGGACTCGCCCGTATAACCTTGCCGACACCAGTGTGGACAGACAGTCGAGTTCTGGCTTTTGACGACAGTTTGTGACCATGTGGCAATGTACAATAAATTGACACAGCGGCCTCGGTGGTTTTTGTCATGCGACAATGCCAATTGGCACAGCGACTTCAGTGTGGACACTCCTTTGTGGGAATTTTGTTATGGGTAGTGGGAATTTACGTTTCGCATTTGAAGAATTCTTATAACGCAATATGACCGGTCCAAGAGGGAATGAAATCCATGCCAGACTAAAGCAAACGTTCATACCGCCTGAGCTACGCCAGCGGCTAACTACTGTACTCCAACCAGGAGAAAGTCTCAGGAGAATGAGACGCAGAGGGGTTATGCAGTGAATGAATGTTGATCAGCTTATTCCGAATCTCACCGGTCCGGTGGCATCAATGACGTCACGTTGCAGCGAAATAAGGAACAAAACTGCTGGAAGGATCGATGGCTGTCATGGCGACCGTACAAATTGTCTGTGCTACGCTAGCAAAATTTTGCGAAATTTTCGTACTGCCATCTCGTTCAAAGAAAAGATAGCATAAACAATTTATTTCTTGAACGAGTAGTAATAACGGGTTCGTTGACATGTTCGCTCATAAGCCATTAACATATTGTTTTTACGTTGTGCTCATTATAAGCAATACAGCAGAACTAAAGCAGAACACACCGGCATGGCACAACAGTGCACGACATCATTCGTATGCTAATTCCCGCCCTATAGAAGAACCAATCAGATTCACTGATGGCGGCTGATGGAGACTGCCACCACCTCTGCAAGTTGATGGCATCGGTGCGACACCGGTGGAGCATCAATGACGTCATCGGTGGAATTCGGAACACCGTGATGCCATCGGATTGCTCACCGGTGAGAATCAGAATAAGCTCGATGTTATAAGGTCACAAACGTGGGTACACGCATCTCTATTGACTAACTCTCAAAGCACAAATGATAACACTGATACATTCTTGTACCACTCTAGTTACAAAATTAGATCACGGTTAATCTCCTGGTCTTTTAATCTTTCCGTACAGGAAATAACATATGCAGGAGAGCGCATGTTTTATTTAAACTGACGTTAAAACGGTAATATTATCTACTTCGCTCCAATAAAATGACGTAACAGTAAGTACATTCCTTTCACGGTTAATCTCCTGGTTGGAGAACAGTATCTTACTGCATGCTTACGTATTGTAATTTTGGTTCAGCCGTTGTGGCAGTGTGAATGGAATGCGCATGCACTTCCCAAGCGAGGTGTCCGAGATTGGATTCATTGCGCGGGTAATGGAAGAAATTTTTCTTCTGTCCGTAGAACTGAGTGTTTGTCCGTTGTCTTGTGATTGTCCTGTGATGCCTCTGCAGTGGTTCTGTGTCATGCCGATTCCATGATCAGCGAGGTCCGCATTTGTGAGACATCTATGTACGATCTGAAGAATCTCTCTTCCCTATCCGAAATGGTGTCGAAAAAAGAGACGTTAAACAGAATACGTAAAACTAAATTTGGTTCATAAATAATGAAATAAATGGAAATCGTAAATTCAAAAATTCTGTCAAATATTATGCATATAGGAATAAATTATTGCCGTGGGATAGAGAGTTTCATGTACAAAATATCTAATTCGGTGTCGGAAATTATTACTATAGATAATGTTCACATTTTTGCACATTGATATTGAAATGACTTTGATGTATTTTAATACAAATGTGTCGCTTCTATACTGGAATAGGATGCATTACAAAATGAGTACATTTTATATTAAATTAATTACGTGTTTTAAATACTGTCATACTACACAGAGCATGTACAATGAGGCTCGGCCATTACTGACAGCTGATAGTTTCTTCATAATAGAATCCGAACTAAAATAGCAATATAACATTCAATACAAAATTAAATCATTAATAGTAAAATGTCGTTGAGCGGAACTGTCTGCCTTCCGTTAAAAAAAAAAAAAAACTGCATGTATATTTTGGTTTTTCAAAGGCCGGTTCCAGATGAGTCCATTCACTCAGGCTCATATTGGCCCATAGTGTACCCTGTAGGCTATGCGTTGATTGTTCCAGTCCGAAAAGCGGTCTGGATGGCGTTAATGAATCCGATGTTGGAAGGCGAGCCATCTTGCTGGAGCCTCAACAGAGCCATACTCCATCCTCAGACTAGTATCTGATAGACCCCAGAACCTTTTGAATTGAATTTAAAGAGGAGAAGTGGGAGGAGAAATTTATGAAGTACACAAAACGCGTTCTAGCTGAGGGTTCGGGGCTGAAAGAGAGAAACTGAATATGTGAGCTCCAAGCGTGTTGGCCACTTGTCTCAACCCGGGTTACGCTGCTCCACTGAAGGAGGTCTAGAAAATTTTGAAGGGAAAAGCCGAACCCGGAACCCCAGTCGTTATCTCCTATTATCAGAATCGGAGACCCGTTCTACCCACAATACTTCACCCCAACTTAAGAGTATTTCAACTATTGCAAATGAGAGATGAAATGAGAGGGAGATAGTGTGTTGTGGAATCAAAGAGGTAAACTGGAGTACCCCGAGAAAAAAAAACATTTTATCTACTTTGTCCATCACGACTAGACTCAGATCGAATCAGGGCCGCCTGGATGGAAGACCAGCGAGATGGCTCTGAGCCACAGACCCATATCACTGTATTTTTTTAGTGTACATATTTTATAAACAAGTGCCATACCTGTTGCTTAAAATGGATCTTATTATAGTATATTTGACGACGCTGCGAGGTTATCTAGCATCGATGACATAATATACTGTATATTGGAGAAATCGCTATGGTATTACCTTACATTCGCCTTACGGTTACAAAAACTTCGCAAAAAACTCAACCAGCAATCGGTCAAAACAGGATTCGAACCCATAACAAACTATATCCTCAGAACACGAGCTCCACTTGCGAATCCCTGGATAACGCCAATGTTAGCATCCGTGTTTATCTATAGGAAGCTATGCTTTATATATTTTATAAATGCAATACCTATTTTAATATCTTTAAGTGGCTCGCCATTATGACCCGGTTTCAAAATCTGATGGGTCAAAGTGGAATTCGTGGTCGGAAAATACTGTCGGGTAATTCGGTAGTATGTTTTCGAGGGGTACTTTCATTTCCCGTGCCAGTATTACGCTACTGCCCCATTAATTATCATTCTGCTTAATTTAAGGAAGCAACTGGAAACCTACCTAGGATTTCACCATTTTCCAGGATGTCACTGTGGTGACATATTCACTAAAGTAATAGCCATATTGAGGTCAGTGACTATGGTACTTGAAGAGAAAGAACTTCAAATGCAAAATTTTTATTGTAGGTCTAATTCATACCTGCACAAACAGCGCTCAACGAGAGCGCGCGCTCCTTCGGAGCGGGAGAGCTGCGTTTACCGCTCGCCGAATCGGAGAGGAAGATACGTCAGAATAACATAGACTGGCTATAGGTAGAGGAGAAGGAAACGACCACTCATCTATCTAGTAGAGTGCAGTGTGTATTCTCAGTAACTGTTTCACGTTGCTTACCTACTGCTACAGTACGGCATGGAGAAATCTAAAAGACGGAAAAGTGGTGATCAGGCAAATTCTTTCAATGTTACATAGGAAAATGCTAATTTTTTCATAGCTGCTGGAGTAAATACTGAGTGCTTTATCCGGTACAACATTTTGAAAGGTAGAAAGAAACATAACATAATGCGTCATTACGAGTCCAAGCATAAAGATACTAAAGATATCAATCTTCAACAATTTAAATCTCTCTCTTCAGGGATATGTTGAATAAATTACGGGATTTCAGTCGTAAACTTACACTTTTCGTAAGTCATGTTCGGGAAGGTAATATGGCTCACTTTCTAACGATAGAAACTGCTCTTGATGAAGTCATGTTAAACGATTATGTGCAAATATTAATTGAAATTAAAAATTAATTTGATTCTAGGTTCCAAGATCTTGCCTGTGGAGTAACGGTTAACGCGTCTAGCCGCGAAACCACGTGGCCAGGGTTCGATTCCCGGTCGGGACAAGTTACCTGGTTGAGGTTTTTGCGGGGTTTTCCCTCAACCCAGTATGAGCAAACGCTGAGTAACTTTCGGTGTTGGACCCCGGATTCATTTCACCGGCATTATCACCTTCATCTCATTCAGACGCTAGATAACATAAGTTGTTGATAAAGTGTCGTAAAATAACCTACTAAAAATCTTGTCTAAATTGGAAAGAAATTTAAAGTTATCATAATATATTCCTTCAAGACCAGTTGAAACAATGTCATATAAGTTACAGGTGGCCTGGTTGGAGCAGTTGATATAGCGCTGGCCTTCTATGCCCGAGGTTGCGGGTCCGATTCCGGGCCAGGTCGATTGAATTTAAGTGTGCTGATATAACCTCGGCAGTAGCGAGAGTCGTTAAATAAAACATAACATTTAACGATTTACAGCTCGGACTTATTTTTTTTTAGTTGGTTATTTAACGACGCTGTATCAACTACTAGGTTATTTAGCGTCGATGAGATTGGTGATAGCGAGATGATATTTGGCGAGATGAGGCCGAGGATTCGCCAGAGATTACCTTGTATTCACATTACGGTTGGGGAAAACCTCGGAAAAAACCCAACCAGGTAACCAGCCCAAGCGGGGATCGAACCCGCGCCCGAACGCAACTTCAGACCGGCAGGCAAGCGCCTTAACCGACTGAGCCACGCCGGTGGCTACTCGGACTTACTGATCTTCAGTGTGGCCTAAGGCCTAAAGATCGTTTGAATAATACTACTAGCCTGGTTGAATTTTACAAGACTAAACATTAGCAATACACAGGCTAGCTGTGAAAATGATTGCTATGTTTGGCTCAACATTTATATTTGTGAGCAACTGTTTTCTATAATCAACATTAATAAAGGCAGGCATCGAACATCTGTAACTGATGTTTCGTTAAAATCAGTAGGCTACTATTCCTTTCAGCTGACAACAGCATAAACAAAATGATATTGTACATTTAAGTAGGTATAAAATTTCTATTATTTCTCTAAAATAAATATTTATGTATTAATTAATAAGTCCAAGATAGTTTTGCAAACACTGAACGGGAATTCATTTCATGAACCTCGTAATAGTGCTTCCTTTTTTTTGTATATTTGTACGAGATCACCACTTCTTCCAGTCCACCCTATACAGAGCGCAGCTACTGTCTGCATTCCGCTGATGAGCTGTGAGCAGGCTTGGAGAGCGCAAACCTTGTGTAGGCTTGGTCTAATTGATTATTTATTTACTGTGTATTTCCATGTGTTTGATTATTCCAACTGTTAACCTAACTGAACCAACATTTATCTTAGTTAAGATAATCGACATTGTACTATAAAATGAAACCAACGCAAGATAAAAAAAAGGTAGGCCTACGACACAACGTTTCCTCTTGAGTGCTATAGTTACCCGTAAGATATGTTCCATACTGTTTAATTACTCCATCATCGTAATTCTTACTCGACTGCCTGTGTCTAGAATTTGATGTGAAGAAATTTTCCGTTTTAAAAAAGTTTCAGTTCGAGTACTGACTTATGAAGAACGAAGCCTACTATTCGCTTCTCAGCTCTATACCCCTAAAATGAAGGCACACCAAGTCATGCTAGAACATCGAAGTGCGAGTACAATGGACTCGCTGTAAATTTGTTTCAAAATTTATTGACGTCACTATAGATGTGCTGGGAATTCAAATATTTGTCTGAAGTTGACTAATGATCAGTGCTTTTGGGTAACAGTATATCTTCCCTTGTCGCGATAAACTGTATACTGTCCATGATATGGATTTGCGGCCCTGGCGACTGGAGGAAATTAAGAGTGGAAACAGCTAGTCTTCTGTTTACATTGTTTATTGCTCAGTGATTGTACAGTACTTGCTGAAAACTTAATACGAGCCGGGGTTTAAGAAGGAATCTCGATTCGACTAATTTTGTTTGTCTGAAAGTGTGCTTTTGGCAATCTGCCGGTGATAGCGACAGAGAGAGAAGACTCGTATCAGATTGTATAAAAAGAACAAATATTTTCAAAATAAACGTTTCTAAATTAATTTATATTAAGATTATATGATAATATTGTATAGAATATCATAAATAAGTTTGTTGCTCTATCATACGTTTTATATTCCATAGAAGCTCTCGCTTTTCTATGTACTGTCAGTCTCTTCCTCATAGTCATTATCACCTTGTCCACGGTAGCTCTCACTTTTTCGCAAGACAATAAAATTGCTTTAAAATATAATCACATGTGTGTGATAGTGTTTCCTTCCATATACGTTATTACCTTCAATTCCACTGGTGTCACTTTTGTTAATGACTAACGAACACGCATTAAATAATTAATGATAACTCTACTACTAATTCGACAATTTGGGATATCTGACAGATATCCACGGTTGACCACTAGGATCCAGAATACAAAGCAGAGGTTAACTTAAAAATTTTACAATATGATTTGCGGAGAGAATATAAAACAATGATAAATTTAAAAATGAAGTACAATTTCATTTCGGAGAAACTTGATCACGGAACGGGGCGAGGAGGAGTTGGCTGGTGTTTGCCGTTAGGATGGCAAGACGCCGTCATCCGTTGTTCGATGACAAAGCATTTGAAGGCCGTCGGAAGAAGCGCCGTGAATTCTAACCTGCAATTTGAGAGGTCCCTGTCCTTTCAATTTGCGACTTATTGAGTGACCTCGTATGTTTAATAGACTATTAATATTATCTGAACTAGGGCATACATAATTTATAATAAAGGTGGAATATATATGGGGAAGGGCATATAGGTCCGTGGCCCATTTCTTATAGGGCTCATCCCGACTTCGGAGAAACATGAGATGAAAGTACAATGAAGAATAATGAAATGGAGTGTTTTATAAGTAATTGTGTAAAATGGTTAATGAATCTCTCAATATCATTACACAAATTTTGTTAATGTCCCCATTAGAAAATTTAAGAGAAAGGAGAATGGTTTTGGTTACCTTAAATGAAGTTCCCCTAGCGCAAAAATGAAGTCCTTTCACTTCCCATGTATTAATATTAATTTTGTATTTCTCACTGAAGTGAGGAATACATGGATTGTAAATAGATTTCTTTTTATTGTTAACGTTATTGGCTTGTTGATCATCCTTCTCAAAACGGACACTGGGATCAAGAATGAGGCTTCTTTGATTCCGGCGATCGATGGCTATAATGTCTGCTCTTCTGGTTGGCCCATTCTCAGCCAAGCAGTGCACTTCTTCGTAAACCTCCCACTTTGCCTTCCGAAGAATGGTTGCGATTGAGCTTCGCACTTTATGGTGGCGATTGTTCCTCAGTAGTTCTCCTTTAGGACAATAGCTCAAAACATGGCCAAGTGTTTCTACTTCGCTGCGTCCTGGATGACAGTTTTGATCTTGGAAAATCGTACTGCTGCCATGTTTGTGGACATCTTTATGGCAATGGTCCACTCTGAGGATGATATCACTCTTCTATTACTAATCCAAGAGTTGTTTTTCGGATCTTCACCTTTTTGTGGAAGACGACGCCAATTATTAAACGACCTCCGCCGTAACTCAGATCTTAAACTTCGTCCTGTCATCGAATGTACTTCTGCGTCGTTTGGAATGTTTAATTGTGAAAGAGCTTCTAGTAGGATGATCGTCCACATCTGCTTCGGCATGTGGGCGTGAGGCCAGCAGCCGGCTGGTCGGTCTTGGCCCTTCATGGGCTATAGCGCCATGGATTTACTTACTTTACTTTGTTTCTTCGAAGATTCTGATTTTAGGACTCAAGTCCCTTAAATATTTTCCTCTTGTTTGTATGAATACTACCTCCTCTCAAAATATTAGATCCTTTTTCTTAACACCCTGTGTAAACGAAGCTTGATATAGTCTTTGTGATTATATAGAATGTACAGAAATTTGCGAACACAGACTACATCGTTTGAATTGTGGAAGAAAATGCAGGCGATAAAGTTAGTGACAAAATATCTTCAGAAGATTTAATTGCACATTTTGGCAACACTGCACAACATATGTCTTAGTAGTATGCAACTAACAAGTAAGAAGCAATAAATGCTGAGTAGTTATGAAGGAATATAATTTAACACAAAAATAATTTCTACATTTGAGGAAGATAATTAAATATTAGAACTACAGAGCGTTCGCCTACGGGTGGGGCCAGAAAAGCGGCCTGCCTGCGGTGTCGCTTGCGAGAATCGTCTATCCGTAAGCTTCCGCTTTCTATGCTATACTCTGTAGATTTTTAATTTTAAAAGGTTAGCAGCAGTAAAGACTAATGTTTTTGAAACACTAACTTCCTGTGAAACACGTCTTAGAGATTTATTAGGAGAGCGTGTAAATGATGCACTGATTTCATCAATTTTTTCTCCCGTCAATACTCTTCGTTTTCGCTTAGGAATTGTAGCATTTATCGACCCTGTTGTCCTTAATTTGTTAACAAGACGTCTAACAGTTTCTCTACCCTGAATTGGAGCACCCGAATATTTCACTTCAAATTGCCTACGCACCTCTCTACATGACTCTGTTTTCACATATGCATCATACATAAAAACTCTCTGTTCAGCGTGAATTTTGCGTTTTGCATTGTTAACAAATTTTACACACACGCTGAATATTTAAGCAACTTTTTATTTATTCATTTATTTATTTAAATTTAAATATACAGAATAAAGAATATAATTACAAACAAAAAAGAGAAATAGGAATAAAATAATACAAACAATATAAAACAGGAGATACAGTAGTATTAACAAAATTTGAGACCGAATGAGCAGCGCTCGTGTTCGGTCGCAGTTCAGATATAATATTAATAGGCCTATAAGAGAATATAAAATAAAATAAAATAGAAAATAGAATTAAAATTACAGTTACAGAAATTATATAATACAATATTAATATAAGAGAAATATAGAAAATAATAATAATAATAATAATAATAATAATAATAATAATAATAATAATAATAATAATAATAATAATAATAAAAAATATGTAAAATAAAATAGGAACTAAAATTTAAATTACAGCGGCAATGGAATTATATAATATAATATTAACACTAGAGAAGAATAATATCGCACGTGAAAAGTATTTCAAAATTATAGAATACAAATATGATATAGGTTGATTAATTCATACACATAGGCTATAAATTTATTTAATCAAATTGAAGATGAACTGTGTCAAGAAACTGCACTGTACGTGTTAAATACTGCAACATCTGGCTCACAACTGATGACTTGTCGACCTTGATGTTCTTGATTGTTGAGCGTGTCTCAACAACTGCGCGCACAAAACGGCGTATCAGTACATGCCGCTTTCCTGGCCTCACCCGTAGGCGAACGCTCAGTATAAACGTGATTTGAACTATATACTGTAGCCTACATTAGTTTTAAAGCAGTGTACGAATAGTTTGAGTTACGATCACAAAAGCAATATTTATTTTCAAAATACAGTGTTGCCACATTGAGCAATTAAAAATCTTTCTGTTGTCCTGTGTGGCGCAGTCGGTAGAGTGCTGGCCTTCTGTGCGCGAGGTGGCGGGTTCGATCACGACCCAGGTCGATGACCTTTAAGTGTGCTGAAATGTGACAGCCGTATGTCAGTAGATTAACTGGCATGTAAAAGAACTCCTGCGGGACAAAATTCCTGCGCACTGGCGACGCTGATATAACCTCGGCAGTTGCAAACATCGTCAAATAAAAGAATTTACAATTTTGAAACATCCTTTCGACGAATATTTTCATTAATATTTAGACTACATTTCTATTTCCAGTGATTCTGTATAATGTCTTTAGTGTGCAATACAAGAGCTAAATTTAATTTTTTATCCATAACAAAGGCTACAATTTATATTGTTTAAATTATAGTTCAATAGAGTAAATTATAAGAGCTAAAATGATTCGCAAAAAACTAAACTGATGTGAAACGCGTGAAACAAATAGTGCTTTAATTCAATTCATTTCTCTGTTGTGTCATTATTGCCTCTGAATAGACTTTGGGATTCATTAAACAATAAAACTATGATCAATCTACTCTATATTATACTAGAAGATCTAAATAAAATAGTTTACATTTTACATTTACATTAAAGTCAGAATTTAATGTTAAGAAATACTTCAGAAAAGTTTAATTTGATTCTAAATTTCTTCAGTGCTTCCTTTCATTATCACTCCTGAAATGTAATACGATACAATAAATTCGGAATTGAATCTGCCAAATGCAGCTGAGCCCAAGGCGCGCTTGCTGAGCCGGCTCATCGGCAGTGACGTAGAGGTGAGGAAATAAGAGCTTTCATTGCCGACGTTTGAAAAGGGGTTGGATATTCTAGAAATAAATTTCCACAGTTTACCTATGGAAGCACAGCCATAGTTAATGTAATGAAGGTAATGACCATATAAGTTCATTGAAACTTAGACAATTAAGACTGTAATTAACAGTATGATTATTAAGTGTACTGAAGTATTTAGGTATACAATCTTCGTTAATTAAGTTAGAAATCGGAACTGTACAATAAGAGCAATAAGTAGAGGCTTCTATTTCGCATTGCCGTGCATAAATTAGACCAATAGTTCCCAAGCGAGACATTAGTTCGAAATTCCCCCCCCCCCCACTACTGTATCTGCACTTAACCACATTCGAAAAATATAAGTCTCTGTAAAATCGAAAACAATGATAATTTTACACAAAACCAGTGGATACCACCCAACTTCTAATGTACCAGTACCTTCAAGACAAGAAATCACATTATGCAAACCTATTCTCTTTGTCTTCTTATTGTTAGACTAGTCTACTTTGCTAATATATTTTTCGAACGCTTAAACACTTTGAATACTAGATTGCAAGATAAAGATGTAAACATAAGTCAGAAACAGAATTGATGGATTTATAAGGAGACACTTCTGATCGATATCACTTGGCAAAAAGAAATTTGATTCATTTCAGTGAATTTAGCTATGTACAGCTGTAAAAAAAAAAGAAAAAAAAAAAAGTGGCCGCACTTGTGAACAGCGAACATTTTCTAAGTCCACTTCGAATAACTGTGATATTACATGCTTAAAGAAGCAGTTTTGGAACTAAGATGTTTAAGCAGAAGCCATTCACACCTGCGTCTCGAGAGCAGCTTTAGTGTGTTTGCTTAATGATTCGAAGGTTGTGAGTTCGAGACCTGTTCATGCTAGTTTTATTTTGTTATCGTTCTTTAGCGATATAAATAATATTCAAGTTATTATTTGTATTCTGTTATCGTTCTTTAGCGATATAAATATTCATATTAATATTCATTTATTGCATCAAACTGATCACATACATCAGGTATGCTCAAAATTGTAAAAGCCCCGATTACGCGGATGATGCTGCACTGCATAATACACTCAGTGTACGGACTGGGCTCCGCAACTACATTGCAGCACCGCCCGTAGCATAGTTCTCACACTCTTACAAATACGGATAATAAACTGAATTTGAAAAAGAAAAAAGTATACACTGTAATAATCAGTTATTACATTATTTATTATATTTAATATAGTTATGATATAATAATATCATAGATAATATCATTTTCATATTCCACCATACAGTCTAATTTGCGGTCTATTCAACATCTGCATTCTTTTCTGCACGTAATCGGGAATCTATTTCCAACGAATTTACTGCTATGCGCTGAAGATGCTCATCTGTTAATCGGGACCTATGTTTGGATTTTTTATAGTAACCTTCATTCTCGAAAATAATTGTTCGCACATATATGTCGAGGCGAAGGTAGCTAACATAGTGGCAACGAATAAGCTCATCTTGTAATATTTAGTTTTGTTCATTTTTTAAATAATTCTATGCTTGTTAAGTCATATTCTCTGTATTTAGTTCGGAATTCTACGTTACTTAGTAAATCAATTAACTCGTCTTGGAACTGCACTCTCACGGATTGTACTAAATTTATGAAAAGATTAACAAAAATAATAATATCACTCTCCATACGTCTAAAATCACTAAATCTATGTTCTGTGAATTCACATTTGAACTGCTGCAGTACAGAGACATAATTAACTATATTTTGTTCAGGCACCATACATCTCTTTACAAGTTCACCATCCGTGAAGGGTTCTAGTGACTTAGCTAATTCCCAACATACTACATAGGCTAACTTGCTCCAAAACATAGACTCTGAATTGTTCGACTCTCTTCAGTGTTTGGCCTTTCATGAAGTGCTTTCAATTCTTGAAGCTGTTGTGTACGTTGCACCCCTGAAAAATTATTTTATCAAAATATCTATTTCTGCTGGAATAAAATCACCGCAATAACAATAATAATAGTAATAATAATAGGTCTAATAATAATAATAATAATAATAATAATAATAACGTTGGTATATGAAAATAAGCTATATTACAGAAAACAGCTTCTCTGTCACTTCGGCATGTTCTGGGTAGCAGAGCCTATAATGTAATTTTAGGTTGCTCAGTAGTATTCTTGACAGTACCTTACAATATAGTAAACACTTTCCGTTTTCACCGAACGTACAACAAAATAGTCTTCCTCCCACACTGTAAGGAATAATCGTTTGCCTACAGAAGGTTTTGACTGTGTCATTGTCCCGCACTGTTTGTGCTTTTACTAAGTACTTGAGCTGCCTTCTGCAGCCATCCGTCGAGCTTCGAACGGGGAACAGCACGCGCTACATTCGAAGGTTGTGATTACAGAACGTAATCGGGAGTCAGAGAATGAGCATACCTGACATACATGATATGGGACATGTCAAAAGTAACACATAATTACTAAGCTACAACGTAATTAAAATGCAACATAGTACATTAACTGAAATACAACATACAACATTTCAACATTAATTATAACTAATTTCATTAATAAATAACAACCACAATAACAGATATAATACTTTACAAGACAAATTACATTTCATTTAGCAGTCTGGAGTCAATTTCGACCAACGCGTCCTTCATGAGAAGATCCCTTCTCGAAGTCAGGATCTCGAAAAGAGGAAGTAAAATTTTTGAAGTGAGGCGTTCTTTTTCTATTCCATTATGGCAATTTTCAATAAATTCGTTCATACTGTAAAAGCAGTTTTTGGTTAAAATTTTGTAATGAGCTTTCTTAACTTTCGATGTGCTGATATTTCTTTAAGATAATTTGATAGTTATCCTTTGTATTCTGTTATCGTTCTTTAGCAACATAAATAATATTGAAGTTATTATTTATATTTTGTTATCGTTTTTTAGCAATATAATTATATAAATTTAATATTAGATTTGGAAAAAATACACTTGCATAATACTAGTGTTACTTTTTTCTTATTATATTATTACATTATGCTATACTGTAACACAATAAAATGAGGATTTGAACCTGAGACGTTGACGTCTAAATTCCGACGTTCTTCCGAATGAGCTACAGGGGCACAAGTAAAGAAGCATATTTGGAAAAATTGGCCCAATCCCCCTCCAAGACGTCCTGATGATTTGTAGAAGCTCGTCCAGAATGCCAGGATGCCGTGGCTGAGAACTGAAAAGACTAGTTGATTCCATGCCCACTCGACTGCAAGATGTGATCGAGATGGGAGGAAGATGGACTAAATATTGAATCGTCGCTTTTTGTTTTGTTTTTTTGAACTTTTAATTGCTTGAATTTTCTAAGGCAGACGTCAGTAACTTTATTTTGTTTGTCACGAAAGATATTTTTGTGAGAATAAAATCTTACTTCATTTCAGTGTTCATATTTGAACAATAATTATATGTGAATCATAATGTAACTTAATTCTAATTACTCAAACAAAATTAAAAGAGAATAGGAAATATTGTTGTGTCCATGTACCGTACGTGTAAATATACATAATAGAAAATAAACAAATTCCCTAATGAAACATAATCCATCCAGTTTATAATGTTGCTTTCCATTCTGTGCGTGAGCACTGCGAGACTAACAGAGTCCTGGATTATGGATTGTTTGACTTCATCCTATTGTATTCATGTACCTATTGTGAATGACACAATTGACAATAGCTATTACGTTACACATATTTGTGAATAAACGAAAATATTACGCACCCAAGACAATAGTTCGGAGACGTGAACTAAAAGAATTGATACAGCACTCAACTATTCTTTCCTTTCTCACTATTTTTACATCTTTTTAGTGTAAAATTTAATTTTAATTAATTAACTAAATTAGGTAATTACTTAGTTGTTGTTTATTTACGCTCGTAGTTTTTTTTTACTTGTTTATTTAGTTATTTACTTAGTTATTTAAGAAGAACTCTTTGATAGAATAATGAAGACTGAAAGGCGTTCAGGCGAAAAACGAGTTTTAACTAAGACAGTTAAACTATGAAATTCACTTGAATTTCCTCGTGTAGTGCTATTCAAACACTGAAGTTACACAGTAATTGCCTTGGTTATGGGTACTTAGCTGAATGCACTGTGTACTAAGGATAAGCAGAAACTTTAATGTGGTGGGTGGGTTTGAATGTTGCAGTAAAAACTTCAGTGTTGTGTTGTTAAAACTGTAGGCTATTTTAAGTAAGAAATGATTGGTTTAAAACTCCCTCTCTTTTTTTTTGCTGAAAGCACTATAGTTGTTGACCTTCAAGATAGAAAGGCTATGTTGCTCGCCATGTAACACACTAACACAAGGCAGTGATTAAACTGCAGTTTATCCTTCTGTATAAAAAACCTTCTAATATCCATAATGTTTTAAGACGCACTTCTATAAAGCATAACTTGAGCTTTTTAGATTGGCTTAAATAAGCCTCTGGATTAGTAGAAGATGGCTGACACAAAGCTGAAACTAGTCAACTAGGTAATTCACAACTTAAAATTTATTTTAACATTGAAAGTGGTTATTGTAACTGAATTCCTAAGGTACTGAAATAAATGTAACGTGCATTTTAATAGCAGAGATGCCTCATGAGTGATCCCTTAGTGATGTCACTTATGAGGTTCCAACCAACCTTCTGACTGTTGACTAAACGAGACCAGGTAGCTAGGGACATGAAGTGGATTTCGGTGCGCGCTTGATCTCGATGCCAGAGGGAGGCGGTGTGCGTGGCCGTGATGGCTAATATACATATGATGGACGTTGATGGGGAAGCGAAATTTACCATATCCCCTTCAGGGAATCAAACCACGGTACATCAGTGCGTATCCAGACACTTAGCTATGCGTTTTACTCTATTAATAAACAACAATATTTGCACTCTGTACGAGCACCAGGAGTGACGCTTTCGGTCTTTTCGTGTGGACGGTTTCTCAAAGCCCATGTGTATCAACAGGATCAATTGTTTCTTCCCAGAACTTAGTGCGGCCCGTTATGGTTTGAAGTAATAATATTATCTACCATTTGTTAATGCCTTCGGGAACACCATATGTTTATTTCACATCAATTGTGTCCCTATTAATGTTGATATTTTGGAATTTTGAGAAAAAGAGTTGAATGAATAATAAAGCTTCAGAGTAATGTTCCACGCTACTACAGTAGAGCATCGATTATCCGAATATCGATCAACCGAAACATTGGTTAACCAAAAGAGTTCCAATTGGTAAATTCAAATTTGCGCGCACCATGTAGAAGTTTCGCTGGAGTTGTTTGCGAGATTTAGCGGCAAAAAAAAAAAAAAGCTTCAGCTCTGAAGGCCCCCCCCCAAATGTCTTTTCCTAAACTGTAGGCCTACTTTAATGACCATTTTCAACTTGTCAAACTAGGCTAGTCAGTTCTCTGTGTTATTTGTAAGGCGTGTGATACAAAATATATACTCTATGTACAGTTTTGTGTTTAATATAACTGTTACTGCTCCTATAGCACCGGTACAATTTGTTTTCGTAAATGATCGGTTATGCGAAAAATCAGTTATCCGAATACCCCTCCCCGTCCCCAATTGTTTCGGATAATCGATGCTCTACTGTACTTACTACTTGAAGGGCCTGAGAAAATTCCTGTAATTTTGTTTATTAAGCGCATCGTTGCTGTAAAATTGCAAGTATCGGCGAAATGCATGTTGCCAAGTATAATTACTTTATATTCCCCAGAATTAGAACTAGAAATAGTTTATATATATATATATATTACTCTTTCATCGTAGAAATAGTTTATTAAACTAAGTTAATTCATCTCCTGTAGTTTATTTCTTAAAATGGAGTATATAATACATAAAGGTGACCAGCAAACTTCATGTAATTGATTAATGTAAATTACAGAATATAATTTATGCTAAAAACAAAAAATTACGATAATAATTGGGTGCATATGTGACTAGTATTCCATTTTTTAAACAAAAAAGTCTCGACTGGCAACTCATGTCCATATATTATACCTACCTACAGTACAATTATTTAGTCCTGACAGTCGCCGCAGATGTGCGCGTGGGACAAACTAGTCCATTTAGTTACGCCAAGGGGTGTTTGGGTTATTCACTCGCTTGCCTTTACCGACTGCTCGCCCCTATCTCTACTCCGGAACTCTCCCCACTCCTCCCATTACTTCCCCTCTTTCGCGTCGCTGAGCTATCAGGGCTAAATAATCGGTCTGTACATACATATATATATATATACATACAAAGTAGGACTTGTTTTAGGTACAAAGCACGTACGGTCAGAAGACCCGTGTATTGGATTTAAGAGAAAATTATGATAATGCAGTACATCTGTATATATAATATTGCTCAATATATCCATATACATACATACATACATGCATACATAATATACACATGCATATTACAAAAATATAAGAATAAAATTTTAATTATTATAATAATTTCCATCACTGAGCAATTTTACACACACTCATGCACGCAAGTACCCACGCACACAAACACACACAAACACACACCTCTACATACACATACACAAGTACATAGTGCAACAAAATCGATATAGGCTACTTGAATTCACGATCATATTCTATGATGGAGTAGATGCATACAATATTTTATCGTTTTATTAATTATATGCTTACAGAATAGGAAGTTAGTTTGCTGTCAATGAAAACTATTTAATAGTAGATGCAGTAATTTTGTATGAGATAAGGATGCAATAATGTAAGAAAATGTATTCTGATTCTTTCCGAAATCTGTTCGTTCGTAAGATGTTCCTGGCCTAAGCTTTTTACTATCAGAAAATCGGATAAAAAAGGTATCCCCGTAACATGCCATGAAGGCACTTGGGGGGGGGGGGCATGGAGGTAGAGCCCCATGCTTTCCATGACCTCGGCACTAGAATGAGGTGGTGTGGTCGGCACCACGCTCTGACCGCCTTTTACCAAATCGGATACAGAGTTTTAATAATGGTGTTGGCCATCCCACTGCTCGAAATTAGATCAGCCCATCTTTTAGGGACATATTGCTACGAGATAGATAACAGTAAAGCTGGTGAACATTTTAGGCTTCTATTTTATCGTATAAAAATCCGAGAAATGGAAGTACTACAATTTCGTTGCACTATGTATACCGGTACATGATATTAAGTGTATCTGTTTATTCATATGTTAATTTATTTAGTTGTATTGAAGGGGAAGTTCTGTAGAATAAGCAGTAGACTATTCCAAAGATCCTAATTAACATAGAGTAAATTAAAGAAAGGCGAGTTCATATCTTATTGCGTCCATTAATTTTGTTTTATTGCGTATATACTTTTGTAAGATATCAGTTTTCTTCTAATTTCCTAGCGATTTTAAAATTTTTCAATACAAGGACAATATTCTAATCTTGGTGACATCATTAGTAGGTCACTGCTTTTAATAATGTCTGTAACAAGGGGTTCGGTTTTTGGCCAGAAGAGTGCATTGAATGATTTTTTAATGCAGATTCAGCGATCTTTCAGTTAACTGTACGTGGTTTAAAATATCCTAAAATTTAATCTTGTAACAAAATTAAATTTTTATTACAAGCTCCCTTCATACATTATATGTCAAAGCCAACTGCACACAAAGAGAAAACTACTATTTCATTCACAAAGTAATTGGATTTAACGTCACAATACTAGTTCCCACTTGTTCCATTGAAGTTGTTTTGACAACTTTTATTTCGAAATATAATAAATCGAAGCTATTCAGACTATTCTTCTGTTAGTTTTTTTACTTTGTGAAAAAGTTATTTTTAATAATAATGAATTGGACAATGTATATGAAATTTTGTTTTTATTTTTACGAACGCCGTAAAAATTTGTTAAGATACTCAGAATATTTACAAATATAGTAATTAATTATAACTATGAACAAATTGACATTAGTAACAATAAAGGAAATAAGTGTAATGCAGAATATGAAATCTGGTGCGTAAAGAAATGCAAGAATAAAATAAATTACAAGAGAAAAGCAAATAAGTACATAGGCCTACATTCTGGTGTAATATTTACATTTTAAACTCAAAATACATACCTCTAAACAGTAGTTGTTAATATATAATGCCTTTTAATTCTATAAAGAGTTGCACTATTATTATTATTATTATTATTATTATTATTAAATCATTTTTAAGAAGATAGAGTGTTATTAACAAAAAGAAAAGTACCCTGAAGCTCAAATGCTTTTATTTTCACGAAGCATGTTGTTAAACTTGAAGGTATCCAACTGTAATAACTGGACTGGATGAATGAATCAATCAATGAATTTATGAATGAATCAATCAATTAATGATTCAATTAATGAATCAATCAATTCATATATGAATGAATCGATGTATGAATGAATCAATGAGTCGATGGATGGTCGAATGGATGATGAATTAATCGATGGATGATTGATTGATTTATTGAATGTACTGAGAGAGGAGGAATTATCAATTAAATTGTAGGCCTACACGATGATAAACGCGTCTTTGCAAGCCTCTTGTAACTCCTGCATGGCTCAATGTGGTCTGCCTTTGCCATCCATCCACAAAGAATGAGAAACAACTGGAATATTCGATAAACCGACCCTGAGACACTCCGCGAGATGGAAGGGCTTTGCATATTGACTATAGCGCCAGGCGTTCAGTAGCAATATATAATTTAAATTTTTCGTAACCGGTTGTGCACTACTCTAGTGTGGAAGACACTACGCTCCGACCGCAAAGAATCTGAGATGCTGAGTGAATCTTGAAGGTTGTGCTGGAAGTATTGGCAACGAGAAATACCCTGTCACCACCCGGGATTGACCCCGGGACCTTCCATTCATTACCCAGTTGACCTACCACTCCGGTCGTCCGAGCACACTTTTAAGGGCAAATGTAAATTTAATTATAACAATGCGTTGTAGTTCGGAAACCAACTTGCAAGTCCTGTCTGGACTGCTTATTATTACACATACAGAGTTTGTTTCAAGTTTTAAAGTTCAACTATACACAGACACAATAGCGTGAGCGGGTATGAGTGTGGGAGTGTGTGGACGAGAGCATGAGTCTAGAGGGGTGTGAGAAAGTGAGAGTATGTGAGAGTGAGAATATGATTGTGAAAAGAAAAGTGCAATATCTGCTCTTACCGTTAATGGAGTGCGGGCAGTGTGGTTTTCATTGTTATTCGGTTAAATTCCTAGAAGTTCCGATGTATGTAATTTGGACAACTCATAACATGAAGGGTTCCAGTAAATTACATTCTGAACTCACAAAGGCTACCGAATGTAATCAATATGCCTAATACATATTGAAATTTTATGGCTACTAATACTACGACGGATATATTTAGTAATAAGTTACGCATTCCGATGTAATTGGGATTTGTTTTTTATGTTTAAAATTAAAAGTGGTTCGATATACACTATATATCATATTATCCGCTTTAAAGCTTGCTTGTTAATTTTTACATTAAGGGTACCTTTCACATTTACTTAGTTAAATGTTGAAGTGTGAGTGGCTCATGATATTGGTATTTTTATCTCTCTAAGTTCTATTTGCGTACCAGCCTCCTACGCAGTTTCGGTGTTAAAATTGAAACACTTCACAAAGATAAAAGACTACATTTATTTATACAATTAATATTTACATCGCTGGTCGTTAATACATAACAGCTCTAGTGTTCCATGAAAGTCAGTATTATTGGTTCGAATTCCGATTACTTCATAGGTCGAAGTGTACTGTGTGTAACCCCTGAAGAGTTACAGATTTCACAAACTAATCTATATAATTATTTGTTTGTGTTTTGGTGGCTAACTCGTCCGTTTTGTTTTAAAGATGTCCACCGGGGTTCGATTCCAGGGACCGGCTATCCTGACTTGGGTTTTCCTTGGTTTCCCACGTCTCTCCAGGCGAACGATGGTATGGTACCAATTATAAGGGCCACGATCCGCTTCCTTCACAGTCTTGCAATCCTTCAGACCATAATTTCTTATATCATCTTCTCACTTTCCATGACAGCCGGCCATTTGTTCGAGAAGTAAAACAATTGGCTGAGTGTTCTCCCCTCTACCGAGAGTAAAGGGCACTGGAGGCAACCAGTGAAAAACGGAGACGCCAAACAAAAAATTGTCTAATGCGTATTTGAATATCTTCTTTTACATAAAAACAGATCATAGTAATTGTTTGAGTTGTGGTAGAAATGAGTTTAAACACGGATGAATTAATGAACGATTAAGGAAGGGGCAAAGTTAAAACTTGTTCTATTGTTGGTGGTGAATATGAGAAAATTAAATTAAATTATGGTTTATTTAACGACGCTCGCAACTGCAGAGGTTATTTCAGCGCCGCCGATGTGCCGGAATTTTGTCCCGCAGCAGTTCCTTTATATTCCAATAAATATACTGATATGACCCTGTCGCATTTAAACACACTTAAATACCATCGACCTGGGCCGGGATCGAACCCGCAACCTCGAGCATAGAAGGCCAGCACTATACCAACTATGCTACCGGGGCCGACGAATGTGAGAATGTCGCAGTGTTTTGAGGGTTGGCTTTATTTCCGTCTTCAGATGAACAGAATAAAATTAGAATTATAATATCAAAATTATCGAGTAATTAAGCTGACACAACAAATCGAAAAAGAGGAGATAGGGAAATTTAACCCTAAAACCAAATGCTTACCGGCATGCGATGTTATCTGCTCGGTCTCATCCACTAACTGGATGTAATGCATATTCAGAGAACCTAATGACGTCACTGTTTTAAAAAGACGTTTAAAAATAGCTTACCTTTTACGCCTATAACCTAGACACTTTGAAATGTAGTCTTTAGATCTTTCAACTCGGTGTGACTTTCATTAAAATACCTCGTTTTCCATTCATGACTTCCCCTTATGAGGGATTAAATTTGAGAACACGGTGGGTTTGTTGTGGAAATGTACACAAAACCAGAATAAAAGTTTGTTGTAATGACCTGCACATGTTTTATACCCATAAATTCAGCAAACGTCAGAGATCTCTGCCTGGTTCCACTTTAAGAAGCGTATTTGTAGATACGAGTACTAAGTTAAGGCAGATACTGTATTGTTTCCCTTGGTACCATTTAGTTTCAAGAAATACTTATCTGGAACCAGTGGCGGCTCGTACCTGAAAATAATAGCGTGCTACAAAATATTGGGAAATTTTCAGCATACGGATACCCCACTGAAAATTATCTTGAAATACTAAAAAGACCAGGTTTGTCTGTGTTTGTCGAATTCGCATCGTAATATTTCCGAAAAGGCACATTTCAGTGCCAATAATTTATTTTGTGTGCACAAGATTGGAATTTTGGATTAAGAGGGAAAGGAAGGTATCCGTGTTCTGAAATTTCTCTTGTTTTCTTTGATACCTGTCGTAGATCATGAATTACAGCTACCGAATAATAGCCAAGGGAAGCAGAACAGAGCTTCGTATTTCTCATCCACATATCCTGTCACTGTTCTCATAAATTTTCTAGTGTACACATAGTTTTTACCACTCTTTGCTTTCTTTACAATATTGAGATCTGGTGTTGGCTGTCATCGATTTTTAATTCTAATTTTATATTATAATGGCTGCTTAGAAAAAGCAGTTTTGAGTAATGAATCGACGGAGTTCATCGTAATATAGCTACAGTACTATAGCTATATTTTTTTTAAACTAGGATATCTCTGAATTTACACACTTATATGTCACACTTTTTTAATTACACTAGATACAAAATATAGAATATACTTTTAAAATCTCCACAGTACAAGATGATGAACCCTATAAACTTGCACACACTGTTTTGAAAGTGGAAAGTAATTGATATTTTTAACGGACTCCAGCGGAAAGGCTTACCAACATAGACCCGTAACTCGTAGATAATAAACTTAAAACTATGTGCTGAGATTATATAAAAGTAACTCTCTTTATAAAATATAAAAAATATATTTCAATATAACTATATTTATGAAAAACATAAAGAGCAAAAATAGGCTATATACATTATGTAAAACATTTCTTTATTTCAAATTTATATATTTAGCGGTGTGTAGGCAGTACTGTTCCGTCGATTGCTATAAACCAAAGAATGTAAAAGGAAAGAGAGCAAGTTTCACCAAAATAAAGTGAAGAAGAACGTACCGGGCTGCACAATAATGAGCACGTCGTTGTGTGAAAAAGCAGGACAAAAAGTCATGGAAGGGTAAGGTGAAGTGCTGCTCTGCGCATGCGCGGACACTCTCTAGCCGTGCTGAATTGGGAATTAGCACGTTAGAAACGTTTGTGAGTAAGGATGGATTCCATTGTGTCTATAACACTTAATTATCGAAAATAGTGAACTATTATAAGTAGATATTATAGATTTATTAATTTGTCCTACAGAATAATATCTGTAATATCGACAATTAATATGTGAGGAGAAAAATTCGCTCCGGCGCCGGGGATCGAACCCGGGTCCTTTGTTCTACGTACCAAGCGCTCTGACCACTGAGCTACGCCGAATTCAATCCACAGTACCGGACGAACCCTCCTCCTTCAATGTTTCCCTTTGTGGCCTGACTCCAAGTTAGGCATATATGTTGACGTATATGTCCAATGTCAACTGCCATTATACTAGGAGCGCACTCAGCTGAGTGACTTGTTTGGCCGGGATTCCGCAGTTACGTGCAGAGTAATCTGTACAAATATAATCTATAATATTCTCATTGTTGCAGTGCATATATTTGTACAGATTACTGTGCATGTAACTGCGGAATCCCGGCCAAACAAGTCACTCAGCTAGTGCGCTCCTATTATAATGGCGGTTGACATTGGACATACACGTCAATATATATGCCTAACTTGGAGTCAGGCCACAAAGGGAAACATTGAAGGAGGAGGATTCGGTCCGGTACTGTGGATTGAATTCGGCGTAGCTCAGTGGTCAGAGCGCTTGGTACGTAGAACCATGGACCCGGGTTCGATCCTCGGCGCCGGAGCGAATTTTTGTCCTCAAATATTATTATAAGTAGAATTTGTATAGTGTGAGTCTTTTTAACAATATCATTTCGACGATAATTTTACGGCGTGCTGCAGCACGTTAGCACGTAGGGAGAAGCCGCCACTGTCTGGAACAAAGTTACGGAATTTTAAGACTGTACTTGAAAATTCTAACTTCATAATAACCTAGCAGTTGCGTATCTCTATAGAAAATTAATTTCTGAATATAAAGCTGGTGTTGTAAAGCCTCAATAGATCTGTAATGTCAGTCTGTGTCAACTGAAACATTTTTTTTTTTTTGCAACTGTGGAGTGCAGGGGTGAGTGATGGAACGCCTGTACTGCTAGCTACGCGATTGAATGAATGATAAATGGACTCGGTGACTGTCGCGGTCGAGTGTTGGATTGTCTCAACCGGCGATTATCTCGTTGTAACAGATTTAAGTGTGGGAGGATTCTCTGCTCGCTTGATGGACGAATGCTGGGATTTTCCGGTGCTCGCATGGCAACGCTAGGAACCTCTGAATAATCTAACATATACATCCCTTCAGCCCTGTGCCTAGAGTGTACACCAACACGATTTGTGTAAAAATCGCCTAATACAGTGCACATATTATTTATTAACGCTGACAAAGCGACTGAACAAATGACGGGTCTGACACTTTGCTTGCTTACAGTGGTTCGAATGTTGCTCGTCTTATACTGGGTGTTCATTTCAAAGAGTGTCATGACGTCACTGTTGTGAGTCAGCGATTTGAAGCGAATTTCAGCTTTTATGTCAGAGAAGTTGCTTATTAATCAAGGCGTTCAATCTCAACTTGAGAACGTGTACGATATAACTTGAACGTTGTAGCAACAGATGGCGGTCTGTACGGTCTGTGTGCTACCATAACCTCTTTCGAACTGTGTTTTGCGCGGGAAAGTCGTACGCAGGGTGTTTATCGTCATCGGTTGCGTACGGCAACATTCCATAATACAAATCAAATGCTTCGTATCCATGCTGACCGTCGAAGTTAATGTCAACAAATACGTAAGTAATCGTCTTAACCCTCTCCCCATATCCCGACAGTAAGAAAAAACTCACCTCAGTACATGTTTCCAAACAGTTCACATTCCTGCCACTACAGGCGTTACCCTAGGCCTACTTATCGCTAAGTACTCTTCAGAATGAACGCCGTACTTGCCTGGCAACTTCTCTGGCACATAGGTAATGCGCCTCTGCGGAAATGTAGGAAGACTGAATTCTCTAGACTCATCGGCTTGCCACATGACGGCATACAGCGAGCCATGACACACTTTGAACTGAACACGCAATAGTGCTCGGAATGTGCAAAATACAGGATGAATCAAAATTCTGCAACCATATAAATATCTCCCATATGCTTGATTTTCGATTACTATTGGTGTTACCAATATTTGTAAGACCAAATGCTCTACCAGTACACATTCGAATCTAGCCCTCTACTACCTCAAAAGCCGCCATTTTGAATGCAACTTTGAAATTTGAAATGGAAAGGGGGTCTTGTAGGTATTCAGAATCATGCGAAAGTTTTTGAGAAAAACAATGGTTCAATCCGTTTTGAGATATCTGGAATCGTTTTGAAGTTATTTAAAGATAACTATAATAATGACACAAACAGAGGAAGAGAGAGAGAGAAAGAAATAACTCGTCCGGCCTTAATTAAGCATGACCACGAGGATGCGGAAATTAATAGCAAACAAATATAATCAATTAAATATGAATGTTGTTATAAAAATAAAATGGAATAATTAAGCACTATTGGTTATAAATTATAAAATAAATTCTTAGAAGATGACTTTAAAATTATACTTATAAGTAAAAGATTTTATTTTAAAATTAGCATATCCTTAATTAAGGCTTTCTGAGTGGTATAAAAGAAACTGTATAATCTGCAGGGAATCTTTAAGAATTTGCGAGATGATTTTTTTTAATTTCAAAAGATGATATTGATAATTGTTTTAAACAATAATTATATGTAAATTTTGGTAAAGAACTCAGAGCACCAAAAAATAAACCTGTCACTGACCAATTGAAGAGAGGGATGTTATACTTGGCACTAAGGTAGGGAATACAAGGTTCATAAATCGCCCTCTTTTCCTGATCAACCTGATGAGCTTGGTTTAGATCTCTCTCCATGCATATAGTTGGATCTATGATAATAGCCTTTTGTTGTCTGCTTATTGCTATTATATCCGCTCTTCTGTGAGAGTCGTCTTTAGAAATGCAGTGGACCTCTTCAAGAACTTCCCAACCCTTGTTCCGAAGAAGACATTTTACTGCATCTACAGATATTTTGTAACATGGTACAGTACTAAGGAGGCTTTGAAAAAGATTTTTTTTTTCGATTCTGGTAATTAACTTTTCCTGCTTTACTGCTTTGTTAACCTGTGACAGTTTCAATGCATTGCTGTGGTTATTTGAAGCTTTCCAGTAACAAATTTATTTATTTTCGTGATGGCATTATCGAAAGAGGAAAGAATTGATATCATTCTTCATTTTGATAGGTTAAGCCACAGAAATGTTGCAGCAGACTGAAGGAACAGTTCTCTGGACATTGGATTGGTCGGCGTGGACCAGTAGAATGGCCGGCCACTTTTTTCCTTCCGTCTCTCATTTTCCTTTTTTCTCCTTTATTCGCCTATGTTCTTATTTTTGCATGCTCTTTTCTTCTTCTTTACTTCCTCTTTTCTTCTTCTTTACTTCCTCTTTTCTTCTTTATCCCATTTTAGTTCCTTGTTTACCCCTTCTCTTCTTATTTATCCCCTTCTTTTTACCTCTCTTCCCTTCTTCTTACCCTTCTTCCCTTCTTATTTAACCCTCTTCTCTTCTTCTATGCATCCTCTCTTCTTGTTAACAACGTTTCTGTTATTCTTTACCCCTTTCCTCTACTTATGTACATCCTCTTCTCTTATTCACCCCCTCTTATTTTCTTTGCCTTCTCTTTTTTCTTTAAACTCTCTGATATTCTTTTCACACTCTCTTCTCTTCTTCTTTACCCCTCTTCTTCACTCTCTTCTCTTCTTCTTTACTCCCTCTTCTCTTTCTCATCTCCACTTTTTTTTTTCTTTACTTGTCTTCTCTTCTCCTGTACTTCTCTTCTTTATACTTCTTCTCTTCTCCTTGACCCCTTTTCTCTTCTTTACTCCCTCTCTTCTTCTTTAACCCGTTTTTATTCATTACTCCCACTTTTCTTCTTTACTTCTTATTGTCATCTTCTTTACCCTTCTTCGCTTCTTTTCTTCCCTTCTTCTTTACCCCGTTTTTTCTATCAACCCTTAATCTCTACTTTAACCCTCTTCTCTTCTTATTTACACCTTCTTCTCTCCTTATAAATTCCTTCTTTCCTTCATATTTACCCCCTCTTTTCTTCTTATTTAACCCGTTCTTCTCTTTAAACCTTCTTCTCTTCTTCCTTACACGTTCTTGTGTTCTTCTTTATTCCCTCTTGTAATTTCTTTCATTTTTCTTTCTTTTGTTTTTTCCCCTTTTCTATTGTATTTTCGTTGTTTTAAGTACTGAGCTTCAGAGCCCCTTTTCTGGTCTTTGTGTCATTTTTCATTTAATATCTCAGAAAACTTTCTCCTTTCCTGGAAAATGTGTACTCTACTTCGAATTCGAAGTTTACCCAATCCTTTCGACGTGCACTAATTAGTTACTTTCAGAAATTGTTGAATTGTTTTTAGTTGTTTCAGTTTCAGTGTAGTTATTTCCTGTTACTCAACTGCTATGTTCAGATTTCTCTTTAAGTTTATTTTATTCATGTATCTACTTGTCATTTTTAACGTATCGCAGCCGTAGACGCTGTCACTTTAATTTGTAACCGCGGTGATATGATCTTTTATTGTGCGTAATGAATGTATAGGAAGGAAGGTATGTGTGAGAACTCAGTGAAAGGATTTGTAACTCTGGACATACTGCAGGAATAGGCTTAGGCATTAAACCGTTCAGGTAAGTTTCTCTAGAGGAATCGCCTTATAACAGACATCCTCCAATTGGAACAGGTGCCTGATCGAGCATGTTACGTGAAAATCTATGTACGTGTGAAGAAAGTGATTCATACTTAATTCGACTGTACATCAACAGCAAAAGACGTACAGTCAAAACATGCCTCTAGGCAATGTTTTGGTGTTCAGACTTCGTTCCCTACTCCACCTAAAACTTTTAGTGCTTATTGGTATGATATGGTATAGTATCATAGATATAGAATGGAATAGTATGGTTTAGTATTGTATGTATTGCAACAAGGACTCCAGAAACCCACTCAGTGACATTTTAATTCACAATACTGTTCAAGAGAGTTTATGTTCAATAACACAATTTAACACAACTTCAAACTCTGTACTGAATTCACCATTTTATTTACCGGTAATATTCTCTCTTCATACCTGAAGACTATCAATGCTAAATAATCTGGTAATTGATTAATCACGATATAATTAAATTTGAATTTATAATTTGTGTATGTATATACAGAAATGCATATAGTGTGTTAGTTGGGAGGCCGAGACGTAGATGGGAGGCCGAGACGTAGATGGGAAGATAATATTAAAATGGATCTGAGGGAGGTGGGACATGATGATAGAGACTGGATTAATCTTACTCAGGATAGGGACCAATGGCGATCTTATGTGAGGGCGGCAATGAACCTCCGGGTTCCTTAAAAGCCAGTAAGTAAGTAAGTAAGTAAGTAAATACCTTAAGTAGGTTAAGTCATACTACGTAAAGATTAATGTTTGGTCCTACAGAATATATCTGTTATGGTAACAATTGATAGAGGAGGAAAATTCGCTCCGGCGTCGGGGATCGAACACAGATCCTTGGTTTTACCTACCAAGCGCTCTAACCATTGAGCTACGGCGAAGTTCAGGCAACAAAGAGAGAAACACTGGAGGAGAGGGATTCGATCCGGTGCTGTGGATTGAACTTCAGCATAGCTCAGTGGTTAGAGAGCTTGGTACATAGAACCAAGGACCTGGGTTCGATCCCCGACGCCGGAGCGAATTTTTCTCCTGTAATATCAATTTTAAGTCATAGCAGTGAATGATATAATATACATAGTTATTTTTAGGATGTGTTTAATATAGGTATAATTCTAACTTACTTTTGTACACTAGGGTTTTCATTATTAAATGGAGATTCAATAATACGCACAAGGAAAGCTATTTTTACTTGTCATTCTGATCTGATATCATCCAAGATCTTATGCTACCGTGTATCTTTCTTTATAATGAAATGATGGGAAGTAGAGTCCTATACCATTTATGTTGTTTTATATATTTTATTAGTCTACCCATTACTTCTCAAGTTCCGCATGTTTCAAAGGGAACCTGCAAGAAAATACCGTACATACTATAGTGTGTGCTGGGTTTGTTACAAGTTTACTAGGCAACAAATGCTCCTAATCAACAAAATTGTGCATTTAACAAAATTTACCTGAAATATGATATATCCTTTGTCTTTCTTTTCTTTGTACAGTTACATGCAGAACAAACAGAAGGCATATTTATGATACCATTTGTTCGTAATAACATATATAAAGCAGACGACACGATATATTAGAGGTACCTTAAAATACAGCAGCCACTATTTCGTCTTGGCAACCACCCACAACGCTGTAGAAGCCAAATTAGCCACTCTATAAATTATATTCTAGCTCGTTGTATTTATTTCATTGCGTATGTGTGTATATAAATCATCATAGAAGTATAAAGAAAAAGTATTGTGAAGCTGCGGAAACTTGAGTTCGAAAAAGTAGTTTTTAGTATGTTGTATTCCCTGAGAGGAATGGAGTTTGAATTCCATTCTGAATGGTTTGAGGAAATATTTAACTAATGAGGATTACTATGGGAATAAATGTTATTTGACTGTAACGGCAAGTAGTTTCTTCACAGAATATCACATTCGAGCAAACCAATTCTAAAAAAGTTGCCGAGTTTACATTAAAAGATTTCCCATAGGATTCAAGAAAAAATAATACGACGTAGTGTATCCCAAGATGCATTACCTCGAGAGAGCAGGCAAAATATATACATAGGGAGGAAGTTACAACTCTGCATTGCCTTTGCGGCGGCTATTTCGCCCAGTCTTCTGTGTAATAAAAGACGTAAGAGGAAGAACTTATGAAGAGTACTTTAGTGTAAAATGCTTCCGTCGGCATATAACTGTTTTGAGTGACTTTTGTTATAAGTGGAATAGTAAAGAAACTGTTTGATTCTATCGTTTCGTCGTATCTTATAGCGATCCACTGTAAGCCTGATAAATCACTGGTTTAGATTTTATTTTTTATTTATAAGGTTTATTCATTTGTTTTTGTGTAATACGTTGTAGTCCGTTGTAGTCTATATCAATCAGCAAATTATTTGTCCTGAATGATTAATTATAGAAACCGTACATATTAGAGGCTTTGATCCTTACCATTTACGCAAGTAGACCCGATGTTGTAATAGCTTTATGTTAAGGAAAGCTCATCATATGTGTATCTAATGTAGTTTGAGCAAATCCAAAATTTAGAGGAAATTCTGAAAAAGATATGAAAATCCGTTCTTGGTAGTTGGGTGGGTCGGTATTTAGTTGTGCTGTGGTATATATCATTAGTGTTAGATGGGTCAGATCTACGTCCACTTACTCTTAGATCACTAGTATGGGCCCATTTTAACTTTAATGAGGAAAGGTAGGCGAGGTCGGGGCAAGTTCGGCATTAGGGGCAACTTCGTCATAGCATTTGTTTCTACCTGAGCAAATAGGGGCTTGTTTAGAGGGTAGCATATTGAGAAAACATGGCCGCTTGCTGTGAATAACACTGTGTGTTATGGATAGATATTTGCAGTATACATTTTAACTCTCGGCTTATTATAGGCCTACTCTTAATTATGATATTGAATGTAGATAGGTAGGTAGGTAGGTAGGTAGGTAGGTAGGTAGGTAGGTAGGTAGGTAGGTAGCTAGGATGGTTGGATGGATGGATGGATGGATGGATTTATTCGTTCCATAATATTCTTACATTTGCTTCAAAGCATAGAATAAAGAACATGTCCAATTCTTACGTTTAACAATAAAATGCAGTACATATAAAATGCAAATATGAAATATGTACAGAAATAATGCCTTAATAACAATAATATTTTATACGATGTAATATGTTTACCATTTAATAATATTACAATATTTACACAGTACTGTGAAATGTCAAGAATTTATCTACAGAATAGAAAGTGTGAGATATTAAGTAATTTTTTAGTTTTACCTTAAATAATGCAGGATTTTGGCTATGATTCTTAATGTCTTCAGGAAGACTATTGAACATTTTTATCGCCATGTAACGTACTCCCCTTTGAAAGCATGATAAATTTGATGATGGCGTATGGAAACATTCCTTCTGCGGGTATTTATACTATGTATGACTGAGTTAGTTGGAAAATTTTCTTTATTACATAAGAGGAAATTTATTGTAGAGTATATGCATTGCTTTGTTAAGGTTAGAATCTCTAATTTTTTTAAATAATCTACATGATTCTCTAGCCTTTGCACAAACTATTATTCTAATGACTCTTTTTTTTTGTAATAAGAATATATTTTTACTATCTGCAGAATTTCCCCAAAATATTATTCCGTAGGACATAATGGAATGAAAATAGGCAAAATATATTGTCTTTAAGATACTGCTGTTTAGAAATTGTTGTAACGACCTAATTGCGAAGCATGCTGAGCTAAGTTTTGGGGGTTATTTCTTTGATATGATTTTTCCAATTATATGATTTTTCCAATTAAAGAACGCGTAAAGATAACATTGACGATATTAATGACTGGCATCATTATTTAGAACGAATAAATCTGTACCAGAATATGAGCTTGACAAGCCTCTAATAAGGGTACTGATTAATAATTTTTTTCCTGCCAATTGGAACAACTTCGGTAGTAAGCTGCCGATCTTGCCCCATGGAAAGAAAGAAGAAGATAGGGTTTCTGTATTGTTTGTTAACTGTATAAAATAAGTAATTATGGCATTTAAAGTAATTTAAAGCAATTATTAGAGGGTCACTCGAATAATAATGCACAACATTTATTTTAAAAATTACATTTTTCTCCTACAGATTTGCTATTTTCACAGAGTATAGATGCACCCTTTAGGAACAAAATGTCACTTTTCCACACAATTTCCGTCCCTTTCAACTGCCTTACTCCACCTTGTCAGATCCAAAACCTGCATCAACACATAGACTAAAAAAAAATACATCCAAAGCTACACTGCGCATTAGAAATTGAAAACATCAAATCCATAAATTTTCTAGACATCATAATAACAAAAGTAGACAACAAACTCACATTCAAAATCTACAGAAAACCCACAACAACAACACATCCAATCACCGAACACAACATAAATATGCTGCATTCCGAACAATTGTACGCAGACTACTCAACATGCCAATAAGCCAACATGATTACAAAGAAGAGCTAAACACAATGAAATACATAGCAGAAGAAATTTAATACAACCCTAACATAATAGACAACATAATAAGAAAGACAAAACATAATCACAAAAAGCATACGAATAGAACACAAATATAAGATCACAAAAAATACATCACACTAACATACGCAAACTAAAACACACATAAGATTGCAACCTCATTCAAGAAATTAAATTACAACATCGCATACAGAAGGAATAATAATCTACAAAAGCTTCACAATACACAAACAACACAAACAAATCCAACCACAAAGGCGTATACAAACTCAAATCCAACACCTGCAACAACTTATACATAGGATAGACAGGCAGATCATTTCAAACACGTTACAAAGAACACATCACAAGCATAACAAAACTACAAAACACTTATATATATGCAAAACACATCACAAATACTAACAACACCTACCAGTGCTGCTTATGATTAGGTTTTTCTCCGGAGCGGTTGTTTGTACGCTTTCAATCGGAGACCTCCGGTTACCTCCGATTGATGCCGCGCAGGTTGTATATGTGCTGTGGCGCAGACATACATTTTCCGCTGAGCTTTCCTTTAATCGGATCAGGTAGTGCGTATCCTTTAAAATAAGTGTGTAATATTTTGTTGTTTATTTTCTCTTTTTTATTTACCTCTATCTCTCTCTCTCTCTCTTTCTTTCTTCGGCTCTTCTTTTGTTTCTTGTTTTGCTTGAAGTGCTACGTTAGCTGACAGATTTTTTTTTTTCTAGTTTTGAAATTCATAGTATATGTGGAAAGACGTATTAGTTTTATGTCACTGATCAAATTAATAACATTAAAATTAACTGAAAACTAATGCAGAAGTAAAGCTTTTCAGTAGCTAATGTAAACATTTATAATTTTCCTGGAAACCCTCGTTTATTCACAAACAGTTTTTATCGATTATTATTCTAATCGGTTTAGTTTAACGTAAAATATATTAAGGGAGTTTCAGAATGGAACAAAAGAAACGTGTGATATCAATGGGTTAAAGTTTACTGTCCAAAATAATTTATTAAGATTTTTCACCAGACAGGATTGTGATCACTGTGTTAAAGGGTGTCAGTATTTGAACTGCCTCTTCTAAAACGCGTCACTCTTCCTCTGTAATAAAAAATATAAGCGGATATCAACTTAAGGATATTTGTAATTATATTATTACCACACGTCTCTTTAGTTTCAGAACGAAACTAAATATTTTAATCTAATAACTCAAGTTGCCTTTTAAATATTCCATATAAGTTATGTATGATTTTTATTGCCCCGAAAGTTACGTTTTATAGAAATTTCAAAACTTTTTTTCTAGACTGTGGGCCTTTGGAACAATAGCATTAAAGCAGTTTAAAAAATCGTATCAAATGTTTTGCGTAATTTTAAAACTACGAAAACGATGATATCACTAATTAACCGTCAATGTGTATCTGAATGGTAATAATTTACTCGTATTTTTGACAGCAAGTACGAATACCACAACAGCGGCTCTTAATGTTAGCCTAAACACTTACATACCTACATTTTAAAATTTAGACCTACTCAGAGAATCTATCTAACCTGGTCCACGCCATAGAGATTTCCAAATACGGACCTGTTAGCGTCCTAGGAGCGTTTGGCTTTTCTGGCAACACAATTACTAACTCATATTTCATTTCAAGCAAGCGGCTCATCACTGAAGTTTAGAGTTTCATCTCGTAACAATATGCTGGATCAATCTTAGAGGGTCCTTTTTTTACTGAAATTCTGCTTTTCAGTTTTTCAATCGCAATGTTACTCTCTCTGCACACAAAACCATGAAATTATTTATTAGAACTTTTATATATAAATTAAAGTAAACACGCTTGTTAAAAGAGTTCAAAAGTATTCTGAACAGTTAAATTTACTTAGTTTCTTCAAGTTCGCGATTGTGCGATCGCTTCAAATGGTCTAACAAATTCAAAGTACCTCCACCCTTAGAGTAAATTCGCCGACAAAGTTAACAGCGTGCGACTTTATTATCTCCAACTAAATTAAAGAATTTCCATGCGACAGATATACAATTTGGTGCCATTATATTCCACTCACAACTACCCTCAGTCCGTACGCATCGGTCGTCCTTGAGCTCTACGTACTCCAACTTCGCTTCGCTCCGAACCACCGCATCCCTCCGTTTGTCCCCTGTTCTACCTACGATAGTACCGGAGATCACCGGTGGAGAGCTTTATTCGTAATCTCCGATTCCTCCGAGGTAGCAGTCACTCCCATGAGCAGCACTAACACCTACAGAGATATAAACACATATTGAACCAAAAAGCCAGAAACTAAACACAGTAGACCAATACGAAATATATAGACGCACAAAAACACATCCAAGTGAAATTCTCAACACACAACTCAATTTCAGAACACACATTACTTTGACTCCACATTACATTACACAAACACACCCCAACAGGAAAAACAAAAGGCACAAAAAATAGCACCAACCAGTTCTGAAGATGGCCCATAACTGGCTGAACATGTTAACCAGGTACGTAAAATTTAATATGAGAAAAACATATAATACATATTCCGATTTAATTTATTTTTGTGTTTAATTCAATGTTTCTCTTTTTGTAAATTCTATTCCATACACATAATATAAATATATCAAGTGGATTTATCATTAAAATTTTGAAATATTAAATTGCCGACCTCCCCTATGTAAATTTTGTCTTGGCATTTTTATCTGGAACAGAATTCTTTCTAGAACACGGATTTCCTGGTTTTAATTTGTTTTATATATGAAGCCGTGCTTAAAGTTTATATGAACCTAAAAAATCCATCGTTCTCATTAGGATTTGAACTCCAGCTTAGGACCTTACAGAAAGTATGGGTGGATGCAAGTCCATCGGTCTGCGAACGTTTCCTAGTAATTGCGTAATGGGGTATTCAGAGCGAAGTTTTGGTAGGGTGCGCCAGACTCCTCCTAACACTTATAGCTATCTAAATCTAACTTAAACCTAAGAACAACACAAACATCCAGATCATACATAACCAAGGAACACTTCCTAACAAGGGAAAATAATTTGGACAATTGGGAATCGAACTCGAAATCTCTTGGTTAGGAGTCAGTGTCTAACCACTAGGACCAGTTCAAGAGGCTGATCAACGGCAAGACCATTATACCACGGAGGAAGATAAAGTAGTTGGGTTAATGATTAATATGTGGATAAGTACGTAGATATTTAGATGAATAGATGTGTATAAAAATGTCAACATATTTGCCATTATAGTCGTGCACAACTGGTTACGAATGAATGCCTGGCGCTATAGTCAATATGCAAAGCTCTTCTTCTCGCGGAGTCTCTCAGGGTCGGTTTATGGAATATCGGAGTTGTTTCTCATTCTTTGTGGGTGGACGGCAAAAGCAGACCACATTGAACCATGCAGGAGTTACAAGAGCCCTTGCAAGGACGCTTTTATCATCGTGTAGGCTTACCATTTAATTGATAATTCTTCCTCTCTCAGTATATTCAATCATCCATCGATTAACCCATCATCCATTTATCTATCCATCGACTCCTTGATTCATTCAAGCATCGATTCATTGATTCATTCATATATGAATTGTTTCATTCATTAATTGATTCACTGATTGATTGATTGATTGATTGATTAATAGATTCATTTATAGATTCATTAATCGGTTTATTCATTCAGTCCAGGTATTACAATTGGATACCTTCAATGGCAACAACATGCTTCGTGAAAGTACAAGCATTTGAGCTTCATAGTACTTTTCGTTTTGTTAATAACACTCTATCTTCTTAAAAATAATTTATTAATGTAATAATAATGCAGCGCTTTAGAGTAATTAAAAGGCATTATATATTAACAACTACTGTTTTAGATGTATGCATTTTGAGTTTAAAATGTAAATACTACACTAGAATATGTGTGTGTATCCAATGTCTAACCACTTCACTTGCGTGATTCGGGTTCCGCATATTGGGGATAGATAGCAGAACTGTGACCCATTTTCTAGTTGTACACCACTTCGGCGGGTCACACTGTACATGTGTAGTATCTGTGGAGAGTTATGTCGTGTACTAGGGTGAATGTATGTGTAAGTGTTCGTGTAAGTGTAGGAAAGAATGATGATGATGAAGATGAGGAAAGGAGAAGGGAAAACCCGGTGCCGGCACGTAGCCTACTCCTGTCGAATAGCACCAAGGGGGCCGCTAGGCTTAACGTCCCCATCCGACAGACGAATCACTATCAATAGTGACATATGCCTTCTCTTCATATGCACTGCGTAGAGATTTGGGATTTAACGCAGGCATATTGGTGCACAATTTAGTGATTAGAAGTTGTGCACCGCCATCTCTCCTAGTCTCGAAGTAGAAATTTTACATGAAAATGTCTGACCCCGCCGGGAATCGAACCCGATGCGATAGCACTAAGCCTGAAGATGTCGATGGTATGTTGATAAGGGAATCGGAAATATTAAATTCTCGGTTTTTCAAGTTTGTTTTCGCGTTCAAGCTGTAATCACTGGCGTGGTCTGAGCGATGGACTTCGATTCGTGGGCAAATGCAATTACCACAGGGAGTTACTGTTATTTCTACATAGCTTAGTTATCTACCTAATAGCCCTACTTTGTTTTAAAGCCAATATATTAATCATTAGAAGCAATGTATCAAGCTTGGCTAGTTGAATATTTCGGATGATAGGTTGATACTACAGCTCTACGATTCGTATACGCGAAAGGCTTTTGCATAAGCTTACTGTATATCTATCGAGAGCTTTCAGTTTATAGGTGCATTTGCAATGTTTACATGATACCAGGGTAACAATTCGTATTTAGGTAGAGAAGTAGGATTTAGCATGACTTTGCATTAGAATCATATCCTACTGTAATGCTGTAAGTAGGCGTTTGAATCTCTAGTGTGGCGTTACTTATATTTTTAAAATAAGGACAACTGAACAATAAAATTATACTTCTAAGAACTATCATAAATTAGTCTCTATAATTAGGTGCGTTTTATAAATATTTATTTATTTCAGTTCTAAAATGTTACCAATAAAGTGAATTTTCGATTCAGTAAGAATATTTTGGGTATCAACATAAGGTTTATATACCTCGTTTTTAATGTGTTTAGTTCGTGTTAGCATTCAGCTTATGTTATTGTTTGTGTCTTTGTTTTTGAAAGAATTTAAGCAAGGGCGCAAATAGCTATAGTAACTAACGCGCCTTTTTCAAATCCCATTAATTAATTAAACTTATGGTTTATTTTAGACTTTACTTAGAAATTACATTGTTATCGCAGTAAAATAAAGCATAAATTTTCAAAATTCAGCTTTATTGTTGTACGAAATAAGTTATAGTAGAGAGGATGCGGCAGTATATAGAGCAGCTGCACTATGCGAGCGGGACAAGCTAAAATATGTACATTGTATAAATAATTATTACAATATATGAAGAGCTCTTTTTATTAGACGTATAATGGGCAAGCATGTGTTTTCTTCGTGATAGCTAGCGATCATTTTTTACTTTTAAGTTATGTCTTATTTCGAATCTTGTTTATCCAGAAAAGATTATAGTAATTTATAGTATAAGAGAGTAAAATTATTTTTTATATCCGAGTGGAAACTTCAGCGCTCCGTTTACTCTCGTATGGTATGTATTATTTTATTCATTTATTGGTTATCTAAATTTAAATTTAAATTGTAGACCTTTTCTTTGTAATGTTTTGTTTGTGAAATTATAAATTAATGAATATATGAATTTTATTGTTGGTAATGTGTTGTCTTGGGAAGAGTGATTTAAAAAAATTTGACTGCTATGGATTAAGATCTTGTAATTCATTGCTGTTAACAAAGCCTTTGTTTAGATTGCTAAGGACGGTGAAAGAAAGATCAGTTTAGATACTAGTTATGGACAAAAAGAATTACTCTAAAAATCGCAATTGAAACTATTCAAATAGGTAAATGCAAAAGGATTGAATCAGGAGTGTGCAACCCATGAACCACCAACAAGAAGTTCCAAAAATAGCGATGAGTTGGTGACATTATTATTGATGTTATAATAAGAATAATTTGGATGATAAAAGCAATTTCAAGATAACTCCTAAATTAGCATTTGAATTGAGTAGGAAATTCTGACATATGATTGACAGTGTGATTGACTTGCTTCCACGCACATGAGCTCGTGTACAATATACTCACAATACTCAATATACACAATGTGTTTATTAAATCTATCATTTCACACACATCGTATTACTTACTAACTTGCTTACAGCTTTTAAGGAACCCGCAGGTTCATTGCCTCCCTCATATAAGCCCGCCATCGGTCCCTATCCTGTGCAAGATTAATCCAGTCTCTATCATCATATCCTATCTCCCTCAAATCCATTTTAATATTATCCTCTCATCTGTGTCTCGGCCTCCCCAGAGGTCTTTTTCCCTTTGGCCTTCCAACTAACAAACTATAGGCCTATGCATTTCAGGATTCACGCATACGTGCTACATGTTCTGCCCATCACTAACGTCTGGATTTAATGTTCCTAATTATGTCAGGTGAAGAATGCAATGCGTGCCGTTCGACGTTGTGTAACTTATTGTGTGGTTTCGTAACAAGCTGTATTTTACGATGAAGGGCTGTTAGTCCTTCGCCCAAGCCCCAAGTTGGAGACTACCTCTTATAGTCTATCCACGACTGCTTATTCAATAAATTCGTAGCTACCCTCCATATCTGGAGGCCATCTCCTCTATCTGCAACCAGAGGACGCGCCATGCTGTGGTCACAGTCTAGTATATACAGTCGCGAAGCTCAATACGTAGTAAATATGCAAACATTACATAGTTGCTCACCACTAGGATCGCTAATATCGCCTCATTACAGGCAATGCAAAATAGAACCGTCACAGTCCATTTTTTCTAGCACCCTCAAAACTCAAGATTCGTGACTGTGCTGTGGTGATATCATGTCCTCTAGAAACGAAAAATCAGCGACTAAGAACACATAGTATGCCCAGCGTATAGATAATTATACAGTATGGACAATTTGCGTCGGTATCTTTGATGTAGCAGGACTGATTTCAATGACCTTCAAACCAGTTTGAGCGTGAGATTCTGCTTTCTCCCAGGAGTTGGCACTGACATCACACCAGCTAGCAGTCGACACAGCGGAAATATAACACATACAATTAATACATCTAGGTACATTATGTACTCAAATAAAATAAATTGGACCGATGAAATAATAAATCGTCATTAACTGTAATGTGTAGACTCTATAGAGTTCCTTAATCACAGTTGAAACGTTGACCCCCCCAACAACAATTAAAATGATGTAATGATTTTATAGCGCTAAAAATGTAAAAAAACTTCTATGAGAAGTAAAACCATATAACTATATTATATTGTATACAAATATTAAACGAATTTGATACATAATTTTATAATGTATTATATGATTTTATAATATAATTTATGATATATAAAACAAAAAATATTATTACAACTAGTTGTCACTGAGAAATAAGTAAAAGCTGTTAACTTGAATTTATTTGTAGCAAAGCGTTACTGAATTATGCAATAAGGTAGGCGATGTTTGGATCTTGTGTCTCAACTCTATTCTCAATTATTATCTTAGCGTGTGCTCGATTACACTAACCTCTAGCGCTTGAAAGTGGAACTAAACGCCGATGCATAGAGAAACAAAACACAGGAAAATTCGCTCAGTGTAATCTCTATTCGCTGGTACGCCACCTGCAGAAAAATAAATGAAATATTACTTTTAGTTTAAGTATAGAATTTTACAGAACACACAAATATATATGTTAGCTAACTATTCAGTAAAAGTCGGTTAAGAACGAATCATTGTTGAGTTAGTATTACAATACAAATTATGTACTAGTGAGTTGACTTATCTTACTTTGTTATATGTGTTACAGCGGTATAGTTTTGAATATACGTTAAATTTGATAATTGACGATTATTATCTGCACGATGTGTTGTGAACACTCACCACCGTCCTATAACTCTCGCAGGTTTGTTTAGCCTATATAGATAATTTTTGTTCGTTGTCCTCTAATATGCTATATTGGTGAACTTAAAATGTAGATTGTTAATCAGTAAATATACTTTTACGGTGAAGCTTTACAATTTCAACGAAAATGGACTGATTCACTCAGTGGATAGATATCCTATTTGCTTGATATGTAATAAATCAATATCAGCTGTGAAGGCAGAGGGCGGGGATGTTAAAGCGCCTATATTACGTGCTCATAATACAAGCAATACAAATCCAACAACGTTCATTTCTAGCAAGATAAAGTACAATCATCGCTCTTGAGGAAATGTTGTGCAGGTTTGTGAGAGCACGCAGTGCAGATGTAACATCTCTAACATAGGGTTTGAACGACTAATACAAAACATGCAGCCAAGTTCACGGTCCTCTAGAGCCAGCTACGCAAGAACTGAAACATTAGGCATGTTCAGCGCGGGAATTTTGGCTTTTAACAGAGGTGCGGCAGTGACGTAGAATATCATAATTGCATGCAGGGTCACGCTAAAAAAATATTGTACGTCACTGTTGCACCTCGTTTAAAGAATAGAATTGCCCGCGCTGAACATGCCTGATCTAGAAGTTACTTGAATCTAAAATGAAAGTGTTCGAGAAAATATCATACTAATGCTGAGTGTTGTCATTATTCAACCTGTTACCAAAAAGTCGAAACTACTTGCTGATAAAAAAATGTTTTTTTTTTTTTTTTGTACAGGTCCTTCTCTGCCGATCCACCGTTCACCATAACGTCTATTTAGGTAGTATCGTCTCACCCGTAGAAGGAAAGGAGATGGGAAGAGTGCGGCATTTGTACGAAGCATGAATGTTGCCGCTTTACCGTATCCAGGCGCTCGATTCACTGGCGACCCCAATCAGCAAAAATGTCATTACCTCGTAAACGGTTAATTTGAGGACCAATGTTTCCTGGAACTTTATTGCTTCTCTTCGTTTTTACTTCTCATCCGTAAATTTTGACCATCACTTTTAAAATACCCTGTATAGAGTACAACTTAACTCTATTGACGAGTCTTTTAAGAGGTGTTCTAAAAGACAGTCTGGACGTAATAGGTTAAAGAAACAAAATGTCGCGATAGACGTGGTGTTTGTCAGAGAGCACCTCGGTGGTCCGTTCGGAGTGTGTTCTTTAAGTAGGAGGCCTTTTTTATTTTAGGAGAGAGCTCTCCTAAGACGCTTGCTTGAGCTTACTTTTTCTTACTTATGGCTTTTAAGGAACCTGGAGGTTCATTGCAGCCTCACATACGCCCGTCATCGGTCTCTATCCTGTGCAAAATTAATCCAGCCTCCCTCAAATTCATTTTAATATTATCGTCCCATCTACGTCTCGGGCTCCCTAAAGGTCTTTTTCCCTCCGGCCTCCCAAGTAACAATCTATATGCATTTCTGGATTCGCCCATACGTGCTACATGTCTTGCCTATCTCTTAACTATATAAGTTATATGCACGTGGTGATAAGCTTGTGAGCCTTGTTCCTTCATCTCTGTCAAATTAAATATTAATTATAATGTGCTTTCAAATTAATAAATAAATATTGGGCCACGGACCATAGCTCGAGAGACGCTGATCTATATACTTTGCTAGAAATATTGCAACTATTTTAGAGATTATGTTGCAATATTGTCTTCCTTACGTTGCTGTTTACTTATCACACTGTGGTGGATGACGTAAATGAAGGGTAATGAACAAATGGTGACTAAAGACGCTAGTAATTAACTCTAAGGTGACGTCTCCACCTCTATCTTTAGGGAAACCTCAATTAAAGCCAGTAAGTGCTTTCAGACTCTCAAACGAGGCGCATGCTTGCATCCTGGTAGTGCGTGGCTCGTTTTCTGGTTTCATTGTTACAGGTATTATGCCTTGGACTGGTAGATACATAATTTATAAATAAGGTTGTATTTGAACAACAAATGATTTTTATGGTGGTTAAGCATTAAGTACACTGTACGCAGGCGTCAGATTTCTGTGTCTAATTAAAAAACTACTTTAGATTGTATCAAGAATGTCAGAAGATGTAAATATTTCAACAGACTCATTAAGCTTAGGTGGTAAATAGCCTACGAAATAAAAGTTATTACAAATTTAGGTGTGGACATTTTTCTGCTTTACTGATCCGGGATCACTCCAGATTAATGGTTTATCATAGTTGTCCTCATATTTACTACACTTGTTTCCTGCTATGACAATCAGAGGACTTACTATTTTACAGAAAGTTGGCGACTATTAAGGTATCTCTCCGCGAAGTAAGAAATATTCTTGTCCAAAGCGCCGTATAACTTTTGCATTAATAGATTACGAAACACATTTTGTAAATAATTGGAAAATGTTCAACCCTGGAAGTAGGTTTCGAAATAAAATTGTATATATTTTTTCCAGAATGAATGAATGAATGCATTTAGTCATTATGTCCCATGAAGGGCAAAGGTCTCCTATAAAAAGGGTGGCTCGTTATTACTCGTCTGGTGAGCTATTCCAGGCGAGATTTACTTATACCTGTAAAACTGATGTATACTTTATAGCAGTAGTCGTCATTGTAACCTATTAACACTATACACTGTAACACGCTTAACTATTTCTAGTCCGTATTAGTCCTAGTTCTTTCCACTGAGATCTGTCCCTTGCTTTTCCTGACCACTGTTTGCCCGTCGTCTTCACAAACATATCCGCCCATTTTAGTCGTAGTCTTCCCTGGTTCCTTCTTCCGATGTATGGGTCCCACATGGTAGTCGCGTGCGTCCATCGTGAGTGCTCCTTTCTCGTCACCTGTCCCCCTCGCCACTTCCACTTCGTCATCATGGGGCACGTTCTGCTGCATCGGATGTGTTGGCCAATTTTTTAGACTGTCGTTAGGGAGCTTGTCTTTTAGCTTGACTCCTAATATTTTCCTCTGCATCTTTCTCTGGCAAGTTTGGATCGCTGCATATTGGTTCGTAGACAGAGCCCATGTCTGACACTCGTATAAGATTATTGTAGGATGCAGGTCTCTAGAGTCTCGAACCTTAGTTTACAACTGATTCTTTTGTCCAACAATATGAATTTTAAACTCCAGAACGCCTTCCAAGCCGATGTTATTCTTCTTTTTATCTCTATGTCGGTGTTCTGCTTGAAGGCTACGTGTTGTCCTAAGTACTTATATTCAGAGACGTATTGTAGTTCTGTGTTGTCCAGTTTTACTGAAGTTTGTTGTCCACTGGTCATTATTTTCGTTTTGTCGCTGTTCGTAGTCAGATCTATGGCCTTACTCTGGGTGTTTAGTTCGTTTACCATCTCTTGATGTGCTTGCGCTGAACTGGCGAACAGAATAGCGGACATTAAAACAAGTTACATCTCACTGTTTAATTTTGCTCTTCACACTTATCTCTGTCTTCTCATAAAATTTACATTACTTTTGTTCGTACTACTCTCTTCTGAGCACAGTCGGAAAATTTGTCTCTTGTTAGAGATCTTGTTGCACTGCTACTCAATTGATGCTCCCACTGTTCAGTAACAAATTCATGAGTTTAATAGTTTACGTAAGGCAGAGGGCACAGATCGTAAAAAGACTGCGTGTCTGATTTTGCCTCTGATTTGGTCAGTTCATCCCCCAAGCTACCTACCGTACTCATTGATCATTATAAAGTTTTAATTTGACCCGGGAAAATTGTCCGTTTCTTTAGCCCAGCGATGGGCGTTTGAGTGCATTTGCCCTCCGTGCGCACGGCGTATTCCAAGTGCGAGCGCTGCAGCGCGCTGTATTGTGCCAGCAGCTGTAACAGATCTTACACAGCTTTTAAATGAGCTAAATTTAGGACTTCAGGGAAAAGAAATTCTTAATACACAATTTACTGATAGAATTGCAGCTTTTAAGAAGAAATTGCTGTTATGGATATGTCAAATGCAAAAGGGCGAAATATATCATTTCCTATTCTTATCTAAGCGCATAGAATTTTGAACAATGCAAATTTCGAAATGTACGCACGTATTCTATCCGGTCTATTAGAGGAATTTACATCAAGGTTCCACGATTTAGATTGCCTGGAAATGGATTTGCGTATTTTTTCTACATGTTCCGATTCCAACTGATTATTGATAACGTCCCCCCTTCATTATATTGTGAATTTATTGACCTGCGATGTCGTCGAGAGATGCGAAAAAAATACGATTCAAGGTCGAGTCTTATGCAGTTTTATGACGGATTCCCAAGAGGACGCTTTCCCAATCTGCATAAGCTGTGTGCGAAAGTTTTGTGTTTATTTGGTTCCACTTATAGATGTGAACAGTTATTTTCTATTACGAAAATAAACAAATCTCAAACAAGAAATGATGGGCTTTTAACGGCAGTTCTTCACATAGCTTGTGCTAATACAGTTTCTCCAAATCTTGGGAAATTGAGTAATATGAATTAATGTGCAACAGATATGTTTTGTTTTGTGTTTAAGGAAGTGTTTCATTACTTTGTGTTCTTATTTAGTTTGGTAGAAAGAATAACATTTTCTTTTGAAACATACAGTACGTACCGCAATTTGAATAAACCGGTTTTCGTGCACTCTAGAAGCACACCGTGCAAGCACAAAGTGCATAACTCTGCCCAACCCTGCTTTAGCCTATCTGTGTGTGCAAAAATATTCAAATTCAGTTTGTTGTTTGGTATATTTTGTTAATAGCCTATTTATTGTAAGAAAAATATTGAAAGCTAATTTTCCTTTTAGACATCTGAATTTCAGTAAAGAGTGTTAAAATTATGCAGGTATTTTAAATAAGCCTTGTTTAATCACAATGGCAACGCTCATTGAGGTGACCCGCATGCTGAGTGGTGTTTTCATTTGCTTGGTACCATCATGTAATAGCAGCTAAAGTTCACCACCATTGTACTATGTATCTGCGGAATTCTGGATTCAGTTGCAAATAGCGAGTCCAGTAGTCGGGGAAATTAAATTTTGATTCGAAAGCTTTCCTCCAGTGTGAATATTTAATTTATCTGTCTGATGACGTAGCAATACATGAATAAATTTGTGTCCATGATGAAATCTTGGTTGAGAGTGAAATATGAGATACAAAATTAGAACGAGTTAATACGTTTTCACATGTTAGCAGCCACAGTTGCAGTGGGAAAACCGTTTAATATGAAGTCCATAAATAATGAGAGATATAAATCTCAGCTTGCACGACAACGGAGAAGATAACTACACATATACACATATGTACATGTGTCTATATAATGTCTATATAACGCGAAGGCAATTTCAGTAATTATGACAGAAAAACTAAATTGGATTAATTTATTGTAAAATATGATCGATTTCTTGATGACGGAGTTCCAATGAGAGAGATCTATAAATATATTATGACAGTATTCCACGTATCATTATAAGTTTATGGATACTCAATTTACATTCTTGATGGGAGGTTTTTTGTTATTTCTCTCTCACTAAGCACTATTGTGTGTCTCAAACTTCGACAATGATAGAATGATTGTGTTATTTAGTTAATATGCATTCATAAAAGAAACTTCACTTCCGAGAAGGTCTACCAAGCGAGCGTGTCTAGATGTCATACTCCAATATTGGTAAAATTACGTGTAAGTAATAAATTACTATTTATCTCAATCAGACAGAGTCAATTTTCTTTAGTACTTAATGTATCAGCAGTTTGGTGGTATAATTGTAGTAAGTAAATTATGTACAATTATGAATATACTTAGTCGAATTTCTGGGAATGAATTTTTGAGAAACACTTTACTAGGTTCCTCTGATTGAAATTCTGGCTGAAATGTAGGCCTGCATCTAGTATGAGGCAGTGTATCTCACGTGACTATATGTGTCAGAGGAAGAAGAATTGTTTCTATGCATCTGAAGTCTGATTAGCGAAACATGTAGCTAATCGACGATGTATGCAATGGAGGGAGAAAGGAACTGGCTACCCTACCTCATTATCACCTGGCCTAGTTTCCTCATGAGTGATTCCTTATTGATATCACTTACGAGGTTCAGACCTGTCTTCTTCGGACAGTTGGCTAACAACAACAATTTCGTAGGAGGATGACTAGGAAGGAAGTCTGCATGGAAGAAGATTAGTGCCGATAGATACTGAGGTAATTTGTATAAGAAAAAGTCGTATACAATGGGTTCGATTCCGAATAATTACTGTTAAAATAACTGAACTTTAAAATATACATTAATAATAGTTACGTTATATAGAAAAAAAATTACAAACACCAAAACGAAGTCTTTCATAAGCGCTACTTACTTGAATAACAAATGCTTGCTAATGATTCACAATATTAGAAGATTATTTTCTTGAAATTGAACATAATTTTTCTCTATTATATTATTAAGAATGCTAATCGTTATATTTTTATTTAACAGACGAAAAATTCACAATCAGTATTTCATGAATGACAAGTTTGTTGTGTTAACCCTGCTAGTAAACATGTCTAAAGCATTTTTTTTTTTTTCAATAATTTAACTTCATACTTAAAGACAGTATGAATAGCTCAGCCTAAACATCTGATTTAAAGCACTATCACAGTCTAGTTATATACGGTTACGAAGCTTGAGTTGTTGAGGGTACTAGGAACAATAGACTGTGCCGGTTCTATTTGTATCGTCTGTAATGGGGCGATAGTAACGATCCTAGTGGTTAACAACTGTCTAAGGATGCATATTTCCTACATATTGAGCTTCGTGACTGTATATACTAGACTGTGACACTACCATATCTGGTAGGGATAGATTTCATAAGGAACAATTTAATGTTTGCAATGTCATTGGGATCTCTGTTGGCATATTTAGAGTTATTCAAGAATCACAACATGATTGATTTTTCCTGTAGAATGCGCAAATGCAATGTAATGAGACTTATTCCTTCGGAATGTAACCAAAACGTGTTTGATCTAGAGAAGCCTGTTTCACAGTAATGAATTTCTCAAAACGAGAACTGCGTAACAATTCGAAATTGGACCATATTCATATGAACGAATTTATTGAAAATTACTTCAAGCAGAAGATTTTTTAAGTGCTGGTCGAACTTCGTGAATCACAGTGTGGATGGGAAAATGATCTAGGTATATTTACTCTTCAGCTGGCTGGAAGAAGCGTGTAAAGTGCAAATACAAGACATGGACTTCGGTTTACATGACAACTAAATTCATTGAGTCGCCTAGAATCAAATTGTACCTTATCCAAAAACGTGACTTGTCAGAAAAGGCGAAAAACTAGTGCAGTTAGACTCCACACAGTGATTTTACTACTAAAGTTAAGGCAGATAAATTCCAGTTTGACTCAAAACGAGTAGTTAATCACATTCTCTTCAAAATGCTGTACGGAAACATACCTTAATCCCAGACTTCATAATTTGGAGAAAGTGTAAGTTGATTTGATTATAGGCGACTCAATTTAATGATTTATGCCTATAGTTTTTATCGCGTAAAGATTGAATAAAGTCGTCGTTATTAGTGTGGCGGTAACTATGATCGCTTCTGGACACAATGTTTCGTAGTTTTGAACCTGGTTCGCTGTTATCGGCTTCTTAATCGGAAAAGTTCTAATTGAAGGGGTCAGAGCCATAGTGGGCCAAGCGCCATATATTGAAAATGTAGAAAAGAAGGACTAAAATTAAGTGAGTACCATAATTCAATTAAACACAGAGCAAGTAATATAAAGTATGCACATTCAAACTAAATCATATATAAATCTTCATTAAACTATGGTATTCAATTAACTTTAATCCTTGCTTCCTTCGATTTTAATAAATGGCGCTTGGCCCACTATGGCTCTGAACTCTTCAATTATGACTGTAATCCAGAGCTGGGCAGCAAGAGCGGATTCTACTCTCTCACGGGGAGCCATATGATTTCTCTTCATCCCCTTTATTCCCCGCCGAACACCGCGCAGCGTTGATTCAGTGACGGATGAATATTAAGCGTCCCCGTTTAGAGTCTACTTCCGCTCCCGACGCCCAGGCCTGCTGTAATCGATGAGGAAGTGAAGGAATTGGCATTGTATTGTAGATTTGGTACATGAAAAATATTTTCGCTCATGGATAAATTTGAATTACGGAAATTTATACACCATTATAACGATTATAGAGGCTTCGATTTTCAAAACGTCATATGTCAACTACCATGAAGGTACAGGTCGAATATGCGAATTGAAAATGGACGTCAAATGAATAAAAATTAATTGAAAAATTCATGCCATGACTTCATTGCTAAATACATTACAGTGCAAAAAGAAGATCTATCAAAGTTTATGTGAAGAGGATATTTAAAACCGATTTATATCATTAAATAATTATTAATTTCTCAGCAGGAAAAGACAAGGGCTTAATAATATGTTCCTGAATAATAATGTAACTACTGTATAACATTTTCTACTGAAACCAAGGAAAATCCCAGACATTAGTTTACCCAGGGGGATCAAATCTTAGACAATACAGTTACGGATAACACGACCATTTTATACAGTTTGTGCATAATAGAGTTTACTGTAGCTATTCTGGAGTAAATACTGTATACAAAGCCAGCTGTAACAGGTTCGATTCCCAGGAGTACAGTCCTTCTCAAAGATATTGCACTTTGTTTATGTTGACCTGTGTTGACTTAAGCCAGCAGCGATTATCTGAGTTTGTACTTTGCGAGTACAGCCTTCATTACATAAAAACCAGCCTGCAGCACAACGCTGGAATATCTACTGTATGTGACTGTAGTGTACTGCAGTAACATTCTGTTGGTAGTAGTTGCTTAAGAGATATTTTCAATGTCGCAATCCCGATTTCCTTGAAAGGGAGATCTAGCAGCTTCGCCCCAAATTTAACAAAGAATTAAATGAACATGTGGGAATAATAGAAATCATACATTTCTTCTTCTTCTTCTTCTTCTTCTTCTTCTTCTAGGCTTATCAGCCTGTTCCACCAGACAGGGAATCGCTCCATCTCTTTTTAGATCTTCCAGGGCTTCTTCTCTCTCTTGGCACTCCAACTCTTACTCTTGTTACCAGTCGACTCAATGGCATGCGTTCAACATGCTTATTCCATTCATCCCTTCTTCTAGCAGTCCACTCCTCAATAGGCTCAATATTGCAAATATTTCTAATTTCTGTATTTCGTACTCTATCCAATTTGGTTTTACCTGTTATATTTCTTAAAACTTTCATTTCTGTTACATTCATCATTTGGTTTGTTTTTGTTGTGTCTGATCTAGTTTCCACAGCAAAAGTCATGAATATCCTCACCATTGTTTTATATACTCTGGTTTTCTTTTCTCATCTTAAATATTTATTTTTCCAGATGTAACTATTGAAATATCCTGAAACAGCTGCTGTCTTATTAACTTGATTCCTCACTTCTTCCTTTAAACATCCATCACTTGTTATCTTTCCTCTTAGATAGTTAAAAACTCATAACTTGCTCTAGTAGGCCTACATGTTTATTTAATTGCAGTTTACATCTTAACGGATATTTATTTACTGTTAAAACCTTTGATTTTGATGCATTTATACTCATTCCATATTTGTCACAAGCCAGTGAAAAACAGTTTAATAAAATTTATGTTATCTTCTGAATTACTAATTAGAACATCATCATCTGCATAAGCAACTAAATTTATTTATCCTGTATCTATTAAGTATCCCTGGCTATCTCTTACTTCTTGCACGATAAAACCTATTAAAATATTAAAAAGTAATGGACTGAGTGAGTATCCTTGTCTGATGCCTTTACTTAGTGTAATTTCTTGTGTAAATGTTTCATCTACTTTAATCTTTGCCTTATTTCCTATGTACAGTATATGTCTTGTATTAATAAAATGAATCCATTAGTACGTTTAGATCATACATTTGTATTGAAGTAATAATAGATTGTGGCGGAATTAGAACTTCACAGAGGTCTAATCGGCCATCGACGCAGTTCAGAAGTTACGAGTTGCACTCGTGATGCAGGCTGCGTTCGGGCGTGGGTTCGAATACCGCTTAGACTGATTACAGAAGACGACAAATTTCAACTCTTTGTCTGTAACATGGACAAAATCAGGTAACTTTTACTAAATCGACTGACCTGAACACGAAAATGATAGTAAAAATGTCGTAAGACGTACACTGGCTCCAAAAACTGTTAGAACATACCATTTTGTTGTAGTACTGGGTTCGGTTAAAGATAATTCAAAATGCAGTTGATATATATGTGCAAAGATGATAGCTAACAATTTTAATTACGAAATTATTCAATGATCCATTAAACAAACTTTCTATAAATTAAAATACAGTATTAGAATCACCAAAGAATTATTGGCACAGTGGCGTCATCGTACGTTTCTGTCAATTAAACTGCATTAAACACAAGATCATGTTTTTGTAACTTCATTAAGGATTGTTTATCAGCCAGTCGCAAGTCTGTTGTGGTGGTACTCAGTACTGTCAACTTGTGACCGAAGAAAGATGAACATTCATCTTCTGTTCGAGACAAAGTTGTGCTACTGCACTCACAAGGAAAAAGTTGCAGAGAGGTAGGTACTATTCTCCAACCAGGAGATGAACCGTGAAAGGAGTGTGCTTACTATTGCGTCATCTATTGGAGCGAAGTAGATAAATAATATTATCGTTTTAACGTCAGTTAAAAAAAAAAAAAAAAAAAAACATGCGCTCTCCTGCAAATATTATTTCCTGTATGGAGGGATTAAGGGAACCAGGTAGTGATTGGGGGTCAAAAATCCGATATTTATTTTGTGTTTATAAAAGTATGAAACTTGTTTTTTAAAACAATATAAATATTGTGGGGAGTATTTCTACAGATAACCCTTTTAAATGGCCTCTTTAAATTTGGCGGTGCATGTAATTCATACATCCTTCTTTGTTTGTAAATGCAGTTTTCAGTTGAAATTTTTCAAACTTAAGTGCATTTTTCTCTGAAATTATTGAATCAATTTAAATGAAATTTTTACAGTGTATTCTGATGCCTGTGTTCTACATAGTGGACCTACGGGTTTAAGAATACTACACATATAACACGAGAAAAATATATATGTCTATGTATTGAAAAGAAAATTGCAAAAAATGTTGAAGTTATTATTTTTTTTGTTTCACTAGGCGTGAAATATTTAACTAAATTTTGCTTTAGAAATTACAATATACATTATTACTTAAGTTAGAAAAATACAAGGTATATGAGTGAAGATTGTAGCAATTAATGTGCACTTGAAGAATGAGGTACACTTAGCAAAGTGGGAAAACAGGTTATCAGTTAGGGCCGTTCTTTTGCACTAGGATACGAAACTAATTAGATGTATTTTATGCCACTGAATTCAGAATAATTAATTGTATAAGCATGGAAATTTTTATTCCACTCTGAGTACTAAAAGCCTAGAAACATTGAACTAATCTTTGTACTGAAATTTTTTAATCGCACAGGCATCACTACCTACTCCCCTTAAAAGACCAGGAGATTAACCGTGATCTAATTTTGTAACTAGGGTAGTATAAGAATGTGTGTATCAGTGTTATAGTTTATGCTTTGAGAGTTAGACAATGAAGATGCATGTACCCACAAGTGTGACCTTATGACATCTTATGACATCAACATTCATTCACTGCATTACCCCGCTGCGTATCAATCCCCTGAGACTTTCTCCTGGTTGGAGTACATGTCTGTAACATGGACTTGAGAATATTTTCTATAAGCTTTTCTACTTTACTAATTTGAAAAAAAATCTCACAACATTATTAGGTCCACATGAGATGATGAAAGCCTTTCATTTCAAAATAATTATTGTTGGCTGAGGAAAACATTATAACAATTATGTTATATGATTCGTGATTTCTCTTTTTCGTTATGTCAGTGGACTCCTCAGTTTACTTTTCATAACGCATTCACAGTCACAGCTCAATAAGCAGCCACAGGTGGCCAGAGTTCAATTCCCAGTCGGGGAAAGTTACCTGGTTGAGGTTTCTTCCGAGGTTTTCCCTCAACCCAATATGAGCAAATGCTGGGTAACTTTCGGTGCTGGACCCTGGACTCAATTCACCGACATTATCACCTTCATCTTATTCAGATGCTAAATAACTTAAGATATTGATAAAGCGTCGTAAAATAACCACACTGTCCTCAATGAACACCCGTACTGACCTGTGTTACTGAAATAAAAGCTGATCTGCTGCAGCAGGTACTGTACAGCTCTGTCGCGCTCCCCTCCAAGGCGATTCACTCCCTCCTGATAGGGGAATAGGAACTGCACATCGCACAGAGACAACTGCACAATGTGCAGAGTTTTGGCATGTCTGCCTTAATCTCCGCCAGACGCTACACTCAAAAGGCTCCTCAACTACTAGATTCACAGCGATATTTGAAACATCTTTTTAATACATTACATATTATTTTCGTAACTTTTTGGCACATCTTATACTAATAAGACGTATCAGTGTGCAAAATTTAAAAATCCTACGCAACCTTCCAGTGTTGAACGTTCCTTTATGAAACTTACTGCACCTAAGACTCCATGAAAATTGCAGCCAGCACTGAAAAACGAGTGGCATTTATTAACGCCTGGTATCGTTCTTGCACGATATCGCACTTCCTCAAAACATTTCGACGTTTCAAGTGAAACTTGTTCGATGACTCCGAGTTCAGCTTAGACCTGGATCCAGCGATTGGCACCACTTTTTGCGCCTAAACCAGCTTTTCATCAACGTCGAGAATCTGAAAGGAGTGAAGAATTAACTGTCATGATAGGCGTAAAGTTTTTTGATAAAAACACTGAAAAACTCTCACTATATTACGAAAAATGCTTTGAATTTAACTAATATATAGATGTGGTATCTACTCGTATAATTATGTTATATATTTTTTCTTTTAACGGTCGTTGGATTGATAATTTTTTAACAGCCCTTGTATTTTGCTTTATAGATTTAATTAATGTTTCAAAATGGAGCCATTTTAGATATTGAAAGCTTCAGAATTAAGAACTTTTGATTATATTTCCTTAATTAAAAAAAAAACGAAGTATTTTTTTATTGGTGGGTACCTTACTCTTCGATATTCACCCAAATGTCCACATGTAGGTGTGATGTGCCGAAGCTGCAGTCTTTTTCCACCGCTTTAGCGTTGCCATCGGTTCGGTATATCATGGAAGGCGAACTGCATAGAATTGCATGATGATGACTGGAGCAATGGTGGAATGTAGGTAGGGAAAAACCGGAAGAACCGCGTGAAAATCTACCGCCAAGCACTCACTTTGTTTACCGGGTTACCAGCGTGGAAAGCCGACGGTCTAGCCGTTCGGCTAACGCAAATGAAATCTGAATCGCATACTTAAAAATTTATTAATTTCATTTACATTATAAATGTTCATGAATTTTTTTATTATTTGTTCTTTCCTTAACTTATTTTTAATCTTTTAATCAGCGTATAATAACATTCTTGCAATTTTGGTTACTAATGCGTACAGTACAGATAAAGCAAGGTGTAAAACAAGTGTTTTGAAAAGAATGCTATTATTCATTGTTTTCTGCCCAAGTGCGGGTTTTTCACTGCAAACCCAGCATTCTCAAATCTTTTCTATTATCCATCTTCCTCTCAGTCTCCGCATACCATTCATATATTGTCAACCTCGGCAGCGTATTCTATATAGCGCTGGCCTTTTATGGACGAGGTTGCGGGTTCGATCTCGGCCCAGGTCGATGGCATTTACGTGCGTTTAAATGCGACAGAGTAGTGTCGGTAGAGCTACTGGCATGTAAAAGAACTACGGGACAAAATTCCGTCACACCGGCGACGCTGATATAACCCCTGCAGTTCCGAGCGTCGTTAAATAAACCATAATTGAATTTTTTTTACGATTCATATCTCTTAATGTTGTCTATCATACCAATTAGCCGTTCTCCCTCCCTAAAGGAATACGGTACTATAAATTTGTAAAAAAAAAAAAAAGTCAGTATAATTGGCGTACAGAATATGATAGAAACCAATCGAATTTCGTGAAACTGATATTTCCGACATAAAAAAGTTGTTTTCTTTAATGACGCTCGCAACTGCCCAGGTTATATCAGCGTCGCCGATTTGCCGCAGGAGTTCTTTTATATGCCAGTAAATTTACTGTCGCATTTAAGCATACTTACATGTCATCGAGCTGAGCAGGAATCGAACCCACAACCTCAGGCACAGAAAGCCTGCCGACTGCGCCACTCAGGCCGACTTTCCCATAGATAGAGCCTCTTCTGCAAATATTCTTCCCAAATCTGCACGACGCACCTCGCTTCGCTACTTAACCGTGCACAAAATAAGCCGTTTCACGTACCTATCTTTGTAATCGAATTGGCCGTCACTGTGCAACAGTGGTCGTCTGAATGCCCTTTGTACGAGAACGGTCTTTGTTACAACACATCGACAAACTTCCGACGACATCTGACTTGGCAGTGGCATACTGACTGTGCTTTATTAACATTCTGTTCATGCTATTGAGGGAAACTTACTTAATAGTCAGGCACGATGTTGGAATTCGCGATTTACTTGAAGGGATCTTCCTCGCTCCGTATTTTAACGCACAATGTGAGAAATAGTACCTGTTTACAGAGGATGAGGGAATGTATGGTTGGACATATTCCTGTGAACCTGAAGCAAAATACATCTTCCAAGAAACTAATCTCAATGATTAATATTTTAAATATGCTCTCACAGTTAAAAAAATTCAGAAGAGAATGAATATTTGATGAAGAGCAAGAAACGTTAAAGTCTAAAAACATTTGGGACTCTGTGAGTAGTGCTGAAAAATAAGGTGCAATATGTATTCGAGTACAGCAGTCGCAAAAAAAACCGGACCGACCCTTGTAGCTGATTTCAGAGCCTTGTTCACTCCTGAGCACGATAGACTGATAACTAAGACTTTCGTGATATAACGTCTGCAGTTGCGAGCGTCGTTAATAAACCATAATTTAAAATGTTCTCAGACATAGACTACGTAACGAAGACATAAGAAGACAAACACACCTCAAAGACGCAGCGAAGACGGCCGACAAGCTGAAGAAGAAATGGGCAGGACACGTGATGCGACTCAACGCGAACCGGTGGACACACATCCTTACGACATGGGACCCAAGGATTGGCAAACGGAACGCTGGAAGACAAAAGACAAGATGGGCAGACGAACTTAGAGCAAGATTCGGCCATCTATGGTCAAGAACAGCGAAAGACCGACAACAATGGAAACTAATCACAAAGTGACTTGCAACCTAAACAGCGACTAGTGAACAGTGGACCCTGCAGATATGACAATACAAAAGTGACCATCATTACCGGAGTGGCTAACCGGGAACTGCTTGACAAGCTACCCTACATAGTCAGGAGGCCCTTGTCCTTCATGGGATTTCGTGGCTAATTCTAATTCTAAATTTTGTAAAGCATCTTCAGAGTGAATTTAAACTACTTGATCGTGGGCATGAATTAGAGTTAAGACTGTATAGATACGGAATTAAAATTTGGACTGTCTTGATGGGAGTCCACCTGTATGTGTCTACAAGTAGCATGTATACAGGGACTCTTGTCTACTGCACATGCGCAGTGTGTTGTACGCGAAACATACGATAAGGGAGCTCCAAATTTCATTTCCGTGTCTGCATATTTTAATTACTGACTCTTTCTTTAGTTTCCGCAGTCTTGTTTTCTTACTTATAAGTTAATAAAAACAATATGTAAACAGAATATTATTGTACGAGGATATGAGTTCAGTAAGTCATTTTAGGATTCGCTGTATTGTTAATAAACCGAAAAATTCTAATCCTAATATGATGGTAAAGATATAAGCACAGTCACTATATACAGTCACGAAGCTTGAGTTTTGAAGGTGCTAGAAACAATAGACTGTGACGGTACTATTTTGCATTGCCTGTAATGAGGCGATATTAGCGATCCTAGTGGTGAGCAACTATCTAATGTTTGCATATATACTACGTATTGAGCTTCGCGACTGTATATACTAGACCGTGATATAAGTACGTATTTAAATTTACCTCGAAATGGTTTCCGAGAGCTTTCCTTCTTCCACGATTCTGAGTGCGAACTCGAAATTTAGAGAAGAAATGCGACCAATATTTCTGGATGTAGGATATACCATCTTACCAGGAACTTGTAAAAGGATTTCACTAATTCTTCTATTTCTTACAGTAGAAGAAAGCTTTGTCGACCCTCTTGAGTAAACTGTCAATTTTGCGAGTCCCAAAAGTAAACTGAACTATAGAGTTTGCCTCGGAAGAATTGATATTCTTTTCGCTTATTTTCTTTAGCCACGAGTGAACAGGTTAAGACCCGTGGGACGTCTGGAAAGGTTGAAACTCAGAATCCATTGCACTAGTGTTGTAGTGTAAGTGACCTACAGAGTAACTTTATTTCAACTTTTTATTCTATCACCAGTTTTATGTGGATGTGTAGATGTACGTTTGTGCAGAACTGATGAAAAATAATAATAATAATAATAATAATAATAATAATAATAATAATAATGCCCATGGCTTGTTAGTATATATTTTCATTAATAATCTTCCTCGTATGTAATCGTGAAAACTTTGTAACTAATTCAACAGTATTAATAGCATAAATACACGTCAAAAAATGACTTTCATACTCCATCGGCAAGTCTATCGTACTATCAAAATGGAGTGCGTTATATGGCAGTAAAAATTTGTAATAATCTTCCTATGGATATAAAAAATTAAACTCAAAACATAAAATTATTTAGGGCCAAATTAAAGAAGTACCTAATTTCTCACGCCTTCTATTCTGTAGGTGAATTCATGACATTCAATAACACTTCATGAAATTGATACTAAAACAATGTATTGTACTAGTAGACTATATTGTAAATCTCGTCTGTTTATATTTCATCTAGACTGTGATTATAAATTAAGGCTTTATAATAGTATTAAGTTTTTTGACTTGTTCCGTATTCTAGCTGTAAGCAATGTATGAATACCATGGAATGTTAATAAATACAATACAATACAATACAATACAAAATGCCCCCCTTTTTTCCCGGAAATTAATTATGTTTCCAAAAGCTTTGATTTTATTTAAATAACATTTTACATATAAATATTTAAGTACCGTGATGGAACTGCTGTGATTCATGCACATTTCTGAAAGGTACTTAGTATGAAACAAAAGAACAGCGAGCAAATTATGAGCTATTCTGCACCCTTTGAGAAGAACATATCATCTTTGTCTTTCGTCATCTTAACATTCGCGTTGCGCGAAAGCGTTAGAACTGCCGCAGCGTCCATTTTTAAGTAGTTCAAAAAATGAGGAATTTTGTGTACTTAAGCGACAGAGATGTTTACAGATTTTGCAATAGATTTAATGATGAAATTACATATACATTTAGTGATTAAATGCTTAATGAATTTCACTTTTTTACATAGCGTGTGTGTAAAGTATAAATTAAATTCATGTTGTCTGACCTTTGTATTTCTTACGTTACATGATGTACACACTTCCCTAATTTATTACGTTATATATTTATAAATAATGTAATCATTTCGTCTTATGATTAGTATGGCACTAGTTTACCACTTTACAGAAAGCAGAAACAAAGTCAGGAAAGGAATACAAATGACAAAGCAAACGTTGTAGAGCGTTTTTTTTTTCTTCGGGTATTTCCGTTTTCCTCTTTAATTCCCTCAACACATACCACTTTTCCTGCATTTAATCTCGGCAACAGTTAAAATAGGTTAGTGTGAAATCTTGCAGATAGTAGGCTATTGGTTTCCGGCTTTGGTATGGAAGGGGATTGGAACCTCGTGCATGGGGCTTATAGGGTAACTAATCTTCTGCGGATGAGATCTGGCTGTATCAGGACTGAGGCAGGATGGCTCACTTGTCAACATCGGATTCACGAATGACATTTAGACCACATGTCATCCCGGTCCGGTCATCGAAAAACCAAGCCGAGGCAAGCCAAAGAAGTTCGAGCTGTTGTGGGAAGGAGATAAATACTTTGGTAGTCATGTAATCTTCCTACATTCCTCTGTGAAAATCTAACCCGAAAATTTACTGTCCCAGTAACTATTGTTTTGAACGTTCACGTAACCACTGAGGTGGAACCATGCTTTATCACTATAAAAAATTAAGGTATGGTCAAGTAGTCCACCATACACTGACCGTTGGAACCACATGCTAAACCTAAGTCTGCTCTGATAATCGAATTCCGTTAACTTCTGAACTACACGAATTTTGTAAGGTTTTAATTTTAATTGTTTTGTACCTCTTATCACTGAAGACTGTGACACCCCTACCTGCTGAGCTACACAGCGGGATGATGTCGTAGGACTTCTCTGTATTCGGTGGTCAGTTTCACCTAACATCTCCTCATTGAGAACACACTTCACACATGTTCGTCTCTTATCCAATACTGTTCCAGTTGTAGGAAATTTTTTCACTAAATTGTAAATCATTGCTGTAGAAGGCTCTGGCGAATCAGGGAATGACTGAAGGAAGATTTGTATTTCACAAAGTTGTCATAAATAAACACCCGTTGGTCAAGGCTATATTTCATAATGGACACACTATTACACTCTTAATGTACAGTATACAGCTGCACCCTCACTGTGTGACAATGTTTACGTAATTAAACACGAAACGTACTCGAGCAAGAGGTTTGATCACTGCGATGGCGCAGCAGTTAGATAATCTTTTATTCAGGCACTTTATTTTTATTGTTTTAAGAATTTTTTTTCTATATTGGTTTAGTTCTTGGTTTTGTAACGTATTTTTTTGCTTAATTGTCTGGAATTAGATTTTTTTGTAATATAAGATATATAATATATAAAATAATTATTTAAATAAAATAACCTAATTTACTACAGTAAAAAAGACTGTTATTTATATTATAATTATTATTTATTTTCTTTAAGTACGCATACGACTTTCCGCTGACGCCGGTGTAGCCCTGGCTGACTCACTCCTTAGTATTGTATAGTATATCGTCGTCGTTCCTGCAATAACTCCTATGTGCAAAATATAAAATTTTTCAGTAAGAAGAAAAACACTTTTATTCATCCTATGGCAGCCGTACTAGGAGATTGTGAATTCTTACATTTTCGAAAGAAATAAATATAATTACATATAGGAGATTTTATTATTTGCTGTATCACTATTTAAGTTATTTAATAGAGCAAAAATCTGAAAATCTATAAATATGTCACACAGGAGTTATTGCAAGAAAAACGACGATATTTACCTGTAAAAAAACTCGCCTCATAAATTAATGAATTAATGAATTGATGGATGAATGGATTGATGGATGGATGGATGAATGAATTGATGGATGAATTAACGGATAGATGAATTGATGGATGAATTAGCGGATGGATGAATTCATGGATGAATTAGCGGATGGATGAATTGATGAATTAACAGATGGATGAATTAACGGATGGATGAATTGATGAATTAACAGATGGATGAATTGATTAATTAACTGATGGATGAATTGATGAATTAATTTGAATTGAAATTTAAATGTTAAATAAGAGGGTCCCGAGCCAGGTCTTCAGAACAAATAAAGAGTGGCTGAAAATTGTACACGTCCGGGTTAAATAAAGACTATTGTTAAAATATGAGAAGACTGCATACAAAATTCTCTGCCATTTCTTGTTCGTACCGAAATTTAACTCTTAGTAATAATTTCTTTGCTAAATATCCCATCATCTGGCTCCTTACAGGTGTTCGAATGTAAGGCATTGAATTCTGCACGGTCATTGAATGTGAACAAATGTAGTGCAATAGTACAGGAAGAATGCAATAGGTTGACTGATGGATGAACTCATGACAGGAAACTCTTCTCTGATGCTGAGAACTAATATCTGTAAATGTATTTGTGTTCCATAACACATTCTCTTTCCTTGGAATGATGAGAAAATAAAGAACAATATCTGTTGAATCGGAGTTTCATAGCTATAAAACATCTCTTATATTCGGATTTGTGGGCGTATTTTTCTTATAACTGTAAGCCGGGTCATGAATAATGTAGATAACTGATTCTTCGCAGCCATTTATTTGTACCACTATACCGCTACAGAATCGTATTTTATCCTGTCCACATTGAACGCTGTCGTGTGTTAGAATTACGTCGTCCGTGATACTTTATCTCCCCAAGGTCCACTTCGCTCAGTACAACCCGGCTTAGTCTACGAGTTCCAAACTGCAGCAGTGCCGTCTATTTGGTCGGGCGACTACAATGCCATTGAGGGTCGAATGTAAGTGGACATTTAGTGATAGGAAACTTTAAGACAGAACGCTGAAAAGTTCATAAGGTTAAAGAAGCTCCTGCTTCCACATATCGCAAATACAAAAAAAGTTTTACGACGATCCAAATGTTCTTGAATTTTCTAAAATGAAGGTGCAAGATATAAAAAATGTAACCTGAAACTTTCTGACATCTATTTCTTTTTAAATGTGTATTTAACAACGCTGAATCAATCTGGCACAACCACAGCAAAGAAATAGGGTTATGAGATTTGATACTTTGAATGTCACAAGTCTATATAAAGGAGGGGTAAGATTACAGTAGTAGCAAAAGAACCAACTAGATTAGAATAGACCATACCTGCACAAACAGCGCTCAACGAGCACACGCACTCCTTCGGAGCGGGAGAGCCGTGTTACCGCTCGCCGAAACGGAGAGAAGATATGTCAGAATGACATAGACTTGCTTTAGGTAGAGGAGAGGGAAACGACCACTCAGTTATCTAGTGGAGTGCAATGTGTAGGCCTATTTTCAGTAACTGTTTCACGTTGCTTACCTACTGCTACAGTACAGTATGGAAGAATCTAAAAGACGGAACATAACATTTAACATTTAACGATTTACAGCTCGAACTTATTGATCTTCAATGTGATTTAAGGGCTAAAGATCGTTTGAATAATACTACTAGCCTGGTTGAGTTTTACAAGACTAAACATTAGCAATAATATCCACGACTACACAGGCCGGCTGTGAAAACGATTGCTATGTTTGGCTCAACATTTACATTTGTGAGCAACTGTTTTCTATAATCAACTTTAATAAAGGCAGACATCGAACATCTGTAACTGATGTTTCATTACGATCAGTAGGCTACTGTTCCTTTCAGCTGCCAACAGCATAAAACCTCGTTTTGATGTACTGATAAATAAAAATATATCAAAATGATACTGTACATTTAAGTAGCTATAGAATTTCTATTACTTCTGTAAAATAAATATTATTTATTAATTAATAATAGTCCAAGATAGTTTTGCAAACACTGAAAGGGAATTCATGTCATAAACACTCGTAATATTACTTTCTTTTGTGTATATTTTGTACGAGATCACCCCTTCTTCCAGTCCACCCTTATACAGAGCGCAGCTAATATCTGCATTCCGATCATGAGCTGTGAGCCGGCTCGGAGAGCGCAAACCTTGTGCAGGTCTGGAATAGACTTTGTGGGAGTACAGAAGGCTACGTTAGTTGGGAACGGCATATCACAAATACAAGGTTACTTGTATTATGGGGAAGGAAACAACAATCACCAATTAGGAACAGGATTCTTTAACCATGTCGGTCTGGTTGGTGCAGTTGGTATAGTGCTGGCCGTCTGTGCCCGAGTTGGATCCCGGGCCAGGTCGATGGCATTTAAATATGTTTAAATGCCACAAGCTCATGTCAGTAGACACTGGCATGTAAAAGAACTCCTGCGGAACAAAATTCCGGGACATCGGCGACGTTAATATAAGTTAACCGCGGCATTTGCGAGAGTCGTTAAATAAAACATAACTTTAACTTCTTTATCCATAAAATAATAAAATCAGCAGTAAAAGAGGTCGAATTTATCATTGACAGGTTACCGTATTTAGTACTTAAGGGTAAATGGTGCGATATCATAATTATAATTGCTCATTCTCCTACAAAAAAAAAGAGAGAGACGACCATATAAAGAATAGCTTCTGTGAGGAATTGGAACATAGTTTTGATCAGTTATCTAGATATCACATGCAAATTTTATTGGGGATTTCAATGCTAAAGTAGGACGGGACGATATTTTTAAACCGACTATTGGAAAAGAGAATCTACACGTAACTAGTATCGATAATGAAGTTAGGTTAGTTAACTTTGCCACATCAGAAAATTTAATTGTCAATGTTCACTAATAATTGTACACTATATTGTCGAAAGTACAACATAAGGATAAGGATATACATATCATAGCCTATCTTGATAAAGAAACGAAGACATACTAGTATAGCAGACATTCAAACCTTCAGGGGAGGGGCAGACTGTAATTTTGAATATTATTTGGTAATTGGAGAATTAAGGGAAAGACTATCAGTAGCCAAGCGAGTAGAGCAACAAGTTAATATTAGTAGATTCGATATTCTGAAATTAAAGGACGAGGAAATGTCTGTTATTATTCGGTTGAGAAGATTTTGCTATCCAGTCTGCTCTCAAAAAAGTTGAAAGTTAGAATTTATAAAAAAAAGTTATATTACCAGTTGTTCTTTATGATTGTGAAACTTGGACTCTCACTTTGAAAAGGAACAGAAGTTAAGAGTGTTTGAGAATAAAGTGCTTAGGAAATATTTGTTTCTAAGAGAGATGAAGTTACAGGAGTATGGAGAAAGTTACACAACGGGGAACTGCACGCATTGTATTCTTCAACTGACATAATTAGGAACATTAAATCCAGACGTTTGAAATGGGCAGGGCATGTAACACGTATGGACGAATCCACAAATCCATATAGGATATTAGTTGGGAGGCCGTAGGGAAAAAAGATCTTTGGGGAGGTCGAGACGTAGATGGGAGAATAAAATAAAAATTGATTTGATGTAGGTGGGGTATGATTGTAGAGAATGGATTGATCTTGCTCAGGATAGGGACCGATGGCAGGCTTATGTGAGGGCGGCAATGAACCTCCGTGTTCCTTAAAAGCCGTAAGTAAGCAAGCATCAATCTTATATAGTGTCGATGGAATTGGTGATGAAGAGATGAGTCCGAATTTGTGTCTTGGAATTACCTGACATTCGCCTTACCTTGGGAGAAAACCTTAGAGAGGGAACCCAACAAGATAATCGCTCCAACAGGGATTCGAGCTCGCACCAGAGCGAAGACCGCTCCTCTTTACTGTTCAAGGCTCCAATATAGCTTCATAAAAATTGTTGTAACATTTTTCTATTAATTATGTGTTTATCAATTTCCATCAACGTTCAGGCGTCGTAAACATTTCCGAGATTATATAATATAAATAAACCTAAATACACATTGCTAAAAAAGTCACAATAATTAATACATTGCTAAAGAATTTAACAGTCCCGCGTCGTGGTCTGAGGCATCCTGCCTAGGACTCGCGTTACGGAATGCGCGCTGGTTCGAGTCCTCATGGCGGAAGACATTTTCTCATGAAATTTCGACCAGTGTATGCGAACGGTGCTCACCCAGCATCGTGATACACTTGGGGGAACTACAATAGGTAGCGAAAATCCGGTTTCGAAAACCAGCTATAACGGCTGGGGAGATCATCGTGCTAACCACATGATACCTCCATTCTGGTTGGTTGATAGTCCATCTCTGCTTCGTTATGTGGACGTGAGGCCAGCAGCCGGCTGGTCGGTCAGGGCCCTTCATGGGCTGTAGTGGCACGGATTTTTTTTATTTAAGAATTTAGTATCCGTGTAGAACTGTGGGTGTGACCAAAAATTTGGTTCTCGAGACTATTTAACTTTAGTCAGTCGTTTTTGTCACAGAGTGCTGTGTTTTTAATATATTCATATTAATTTATTGTAATTATAACAAGTGTCAACGTAATTAAATCCATACCAACGTTTTATATAGGACCTACTACTGTATGTAATTAATTCATCATCATACACTGCACGAAATTAGGCCATTTTGACCCGTGTCTGTCTCAGGTGAATAGTCTAGGGGTGCTATTCATAGACATTTCGCAGCACGCGCTACGAGCGTACTAAGCTAGCCCCGGCTATCCTCTCGTTACTAGTACAGAATTCAAATCGTATCCTATCGATAACACTAGTTTATGAATACGAAAAACGCTGATAATCCACCGAAAACCCGCGCTAAAAATGTATATGAATACGGCCCTAGAAGTCTTTCAGTGGACGACCTGATCTTCGTTGTCCTTATGAGTGATACTGTAAGAGTATTTTTGGTATCCTGTTTCATAACATTCTGGATACATGTTAAAGCTTATGTAATTAATTGTATTGTTAAATTCACATAATTTGGTTTTTTAAGATTTACGACAGACTGATAGGAAAAATAGCAATGAGAAACAATGTATTTATTTGACTTTGCATTATTCACCCAAGGTGTCCATGAAGGAGAGGCGCACTGAAGCCGTAATACTTTTTGCATTGTCTTTTGTGTACCATGAAAAGCGAACTCCTCACGATGATGGCGATTAACGGAGCGATAGTGGAATGCCGATAAGGGAAACGGGAATAATCACAAAACCTACACCACTACTTTGTCTAACACAAATTCCACTTGAAGCCACCAGGATTCGAAACTGTATTACAACGTGGAAAGCTGGGGCTCTAGCCTTTCGGCTAATGGTGCGCCGAACAATTTAAAATGGTAACTTTGGTTTGAATATCACCAGTAAAAAGGTGGGTTTACTGAACAGGAGAGGAGAAAGAAAGTCAAAAGTAGTTTATGTAACGGCAAGTAAGAGGTTTGGATGATTTTGAGGGTATTGGGCGAAAGTTTTATTACAATGTCTATTACTAAGTGACGAAAATGCTTAGTTTATGAATGGTGACAAATATTTATGTACAAATTTACCATAAGGAGAACGTAAAATGATAATTAAAGTAGACAAATAATTGTAGTTAATTACACTGCAAGTTGAATACGTACAGTAACGCAAAACAACTCGTTATTGGTAAGATAATGTGAAGAGGACAAGAATATACAAGAATGTAGTATAAAGGAAATTAATGCAAATTTAAAATTACCGGCAATTAATTTCCTCTCGCAATACACTTAAATGCGATAAATAAATAAATAAATAAATAAATAAATAAATAAATAAATAAATAAATAAAGTTAAGTTAAGTAAGTTAAGCTAAGTAAGTAAATAAGTAAGTAAGTAAATACGAAGTAAGTAAGTAAATAAATAAATGAGAATTCTTCTAAAGGGGTAGCAGGTTGGTACTATTTCCTGTAATGTTTTGTGTAAGAAATAAGAAGTAAGTAAATAAATAAGTAAATAAGTAAATAAATAAGTAAATAAATAAATAAATAAGTAAATAAATAAATAAATAAATAAATAAATAAATAAATAGATAAGTAAATAAATAAATAAGTAAATAAATAAATAAGTAAATAAATAAATAAGTAAATAAATAAATAAGTAAGTAAATAAGTAAGTAAATAAATAAATAAGTAAATAAATAAATAAGTAAGTAAGTACCTCCTTCAGTGGAGCAGCGTAACCCGGAGTGAGACTAGTGGCCAACAGGCTTGGAGCTCACATATTTAGTTTCTTACAGAATACAACCACTTGCAAGGACGCGTTTTGCGTACCTTTTAAATTTGTCCTCCCAATTCTCCTCTCTTTTTCGATTCGATTTTCGATTCGATTCGTAAATAAGTAAATAAATAAGTAAATAAATAAATAAGTAAATAAATAAATAGGTAAATAAATAAATAAGTAGGTAAATAAATAAATAAATAAGTAAATAAATAAGTAAATAAATAAATAAATAAGTAAATAAGTAAGAATAATAAGGAAGTAAATAAGTAAATAAATAAATAATTTATGGTTAGAAGGAAGAAAACCTTTTTTCAGCTATGTCAATAAAATTGCTACCTAAAAACTACAGATAATGAAAAGAAATACCTAAATGTAAATAAAATGTAGTGAAACAAACATGAGAGCGTGAATGAAATATTTTTTTTTCATTATACAGCAGCATGCCATTGAGATTTAATAACCTGTGAAGCACCCTATAGGCAACCAACTTTACTTTCCGTTTCTGGGTAAGTGGAACCTGTCCTTTGCTATCCTGTCTAGACAGACAACGTATATCAAAATCTGACAATGAGGAAGCTAATGTCTTCTTTCAGTTAGAGTTTTCACAAAGTGGACACAAGTGGCGGGTTCGTTGAAGGAAGATCATGGAGCTGCAACGAATCTCTGAAGTAAACATTGTAAATTAAAAAGCGAACAAAGGGAAAGAATTTTCTTTGCAAAAAAAAAAGAGAGAGAGAGAGGATGGATGAGGGATTTGTAAGTAGGAAATGAAAGTGATGCTCGGGTCTTCTATAGAAAGTTTTTCTGGAAATGAGTTGAAAGAATGTGAAGGAAGAGTGATGAGCAGCGAGCTCTTTCGTTGAAAGGAATATCTGTAACATCTGTTCTGTAATTGTAACCTCTTGTGTGGATTGCACTCCAATTCTACGGTAAGACTGGGGAATTCATAAAATTATAAACACTCAAATTTTAGCACTTTACCTGCTATAAAGAACAGTGTTAAAATAATAATAATAATAATAATAATAATAATAATACTAATAATAATAATAATAATAATAATAATAATAATAATAATAATAAAAAAACAGTATATTATGACTATAATTCGACAGCCCAGTTCTAAATGGAAATAACTCAAATTGTAAAGTTTTGAGAAACATGCATTTTAAAGCTTCATGTTGCTGTTAAAAATTACTCCAAATCCTGTTTATGTTTAATTCGAGGGAGGATCGAAAAGTAACGCACAAGAGTTTTTTTTTTACAGAATACTGTTTCTGTTAAGACGTTCAAAGTTGGCAGATAATTAGTTTGAATCTTGCGCTGCAGACAGCAATGGCTCAATCTAGAGTTCATTGAGGACGTCTTTATTCTCTTGCGGTCCCATTTAGTATATCTTGCCGTTCTTCTCATAAATCGCATCTCACCCACGGTTATTCGGGTCTCATCTCTTTTTCTAATTGTCCATGCTTCACAACCGTAAATCAAAACTGTTCGCGCTAAGGTTTTGTAAAGTTTTATTCTTGTTTGCTTTCGGACGAGTGTTGACTTCATGACAGAGTTTATGGTACCCAAGGTTTTGATAAATTTAGTAACTGAATTTGAAATATCTTTGTGATTCATTGTTGTTAGTGGGTAGCCTAAATAATTAAGTGAATTTATTCTTTATAGTGGAATATTATTAAGACAGATTTTGCTAGATATTGGGTCTTTGTGCCCACCCAGCGTCGTGATTCACTTGGGGAGCTACGATAGGCAGCGAAAATCCGATTTCGAAAAGCAGCTATGACGGCTTGGGGGGATCACCGTGCTAATCACACGATACCTCCATACTGGTTGGATGATCGTCCACCTCTTCTTCGGAATGTAGACGTGAGGCCAGTAGCCGGCTGGTAAGTCTTAGCCCTTCATGGACTGTAGCGCCATGGATTTTATTGGGTCTTTACTATTGAAGGCTAAAATTTTTGTTTTTGTGGTGGATATTTCCATGTCGTATTCTGTAGCTACTTTACTTAAGCTGTGCATAGATTTTTACAAGTCATCTTCTAAGCCAGCGGTCATCAGCACGGTACCTCCTAGGACTAGCGTCTCTTACCCGCGGATAAGACACTGCTCTAGCGTGCATCCATGGCTGCTGGCGGGTCTCCCTATCCCTTCTGCACGACGGAGCATATTTCGTCACACTCCTTACCCTTTACCAATTTCAGAAAGTGCTAACTACTGTTCTAAGCCACTTTGAATATACTGCACTGAACTACAGGTTTACCAATATAAAGGAATCCAAAAATTAACAAGATCAAAAGTTTAATACAAAATCTTAAATTGTAAGTACATGAAACTCTTTAAATAATTCATTATTAGTACTGTTGTGACCCAGGTTATGACTACCATGTAGCACTTTCTCTATTGGTCTATGATCTAGGATCTTCCACACCTGTGGAGTAACGGTTAGAACGTCTAGCCGCGAAACCAGTTGGCCCGGGTTCGATTCCCGGTCTGGGCAAGTTACTTGGTTGAGGATTTTTCCGGGGTTTTCCCTCAACCCAATATTTGAAAATGCTGGGTTATTTTCGGTCTTGGACCCAGGACTGATTTCACCGGCATTATCACCTTCATCTCATTCTGACGCTAAATAACCTGAGATGTTGATAAAGCATCGTAAAATAACCTACTAAAATTATCCAGGATCATCTTAGGAAATATTTTAGAAATATTGTAACGAGTTATAAGAGTCTTGAGAAGGAAATTAATAAATTGTGAAGAATATATTGTGTGGCAGGAATGAAATTAGCTGATATAGACATTAACTTCGGTCAGACGTCAGAAGACGTTGATACGCACGTGGATACGAATCACAGTCTTCAATAAGTGTATTCATTCACGCCACATCAAAGTAAGGTGGACGCGATGATCGTATTTAATTCTAATTGGATATCGATCACTGAATGTTAACAGAACTTTCTTTTCTGAGCGGAATTGCTGTTAAAGGTAATCCGATGCACTAATTTGTATTCTGTCTTAATTATGACGACACTATGGTTTTTCTTAAGTCATAAACTTCTTGGGAGCATTTTGCCAAATGGAGATGAAATGCGGTTATTGAGAATACAAAACTCGTTGCTTCAAGTCGCTTTGAGGATTGGATCATCACTATTGGATCATTATTATTGGACTATCATTACGTTTTTGACAAACATGGATTGCAAAATATATTTCATGAAAGTTCGGAAAAAATTATGGCATTAGGTGGCAGACACAATAATGAAGATATCTATTTTATATAAGTAGTTATCATATTTTTGCAAGTTCAATAAATCAAGTAAAGTTTTGTTTGTAATTAATTTAATCTTGAATTTTAATTAAGAAATTAACTAGATTTCCCATTATATCCTGATAAAATTAGCATAATAAAACGAGTGATATTAGCTAAATTAAGTATAATGAGTGGAATTATCTAAACAAGTAAAATGTTAAGATACGTGGAAACAAAGTACAGTCAATCTTTTTCCACTATAAAATATTACAATGGTGGTGTCAGAAATCCTGATAAAGTTTGAGTCTTGTCTTTGGTGGAAGTCGAATGCGGTAGCAATCGGTTCTCAAGCCATCCGACTGAAGTTGTCGCGCATAACAAAAATTGGTGTCCATAAGTACGACATCATTATAGGCTACAGTAATTTGGTGTTAGAGAAGCAACGTGACACAACATTACCGGTACTATTTTCTTATCGCTGACAGCATTTCATTACCTTTTCTTACAGTTAATTTGATTCATTTACTCTAGTCAAATAGATGCTCTTAGTTAAGACGTTGATGTTGGTTCGAAGATACTGCTTGTAAATTTAGATTGTAATGGTTTATATTTATGAAATAAAATGCACTTATCATATTTGGTTCAGTACCGTCTCTAAAGTTTAATGTGGCTCTGTACCGAATTTTAAAATACCCTTTACTATTGGAAATAGTATTCGAAACTAATTCCTGCTGCTGTACAACCTGCGATGTAGAAGGAAGTGGAAAACGTCAAAGGCTCTGCTTTTTTTCTCCACTAGAAGAAGAATATATGGAACAATAATGGAACGGAGATCGAACGAAATATCTAACGTGGAGGAACAGGAGAACCGCGAGAAAACTCCAACTGCGACCTTGTCCGTCACAAGTGTTGCTATGGATTCATGATATATTCTTTTTGCGTAGTAGATATAAGACAAATTGTATTATAGTTTTTAATTTCAATTCAGGAATCCGCCCCCGAGCACGAGTTCTATTCTCTCAGGGGCGAGCTAAAGTTTTTATGTTTGTATTATATTTTATGTTATAATTATTAGCTAAATACATACATACATACATACATACATACATACATACATACATACATACATACATACATACATACATACATACATACATACATACATACATACATACATACATTACATACATACATAAATGAGTAGCTTAATATCAAAGACGGACATCTAGAGGCAATTTTTTAATTCACAGTGTTCTTTGTAATATTTAACACAATTTATTTTATAAATATAGTGTTGGAGTTTGCATATGGTTTCACTATAACTGAAAAAAGCATGAAAAATTATATAAAAAACCACAGCTATTTACATTTCGATTGTCCGTCTTTGATATTAAGCTACTCAAATAAATAAATAAATAAATAAATAAATAAATAAATAAATGAATAAATGAATAAATGAATAAATGAATAAATAAATAAATAAGTAAGTAAATAAGTAAGTAAATAAGTAAGTAAGTAAATAAGTAAGTAAGTAAGTAAATAAGTAAGTAAGTAAGTAAATAAGTAAGTAAGTAAGTAAATAAGTAAGTAAATAAGTAAGTAAATAAGTAAGTAAGTAAATAAGTAAGTAAGTAAATAAGTAAGTAAGTAAATAAGTAAGTAAGTAAGTAAATAAGTAAGTAAGTAAATAAGTAAGTAAGTAAATAAGTAAGTAAATAAGTAAATAAGTAAGTAAATAAGTAAATAAATAACTAAGTAAATAAGTAAGTAAATAAATAAGTAAATAAGTAAATAAATAAATAAATAAATATTTAAGTAAACAAATAATTAATGGGACTTTAGCCCGTACCGCCAGTGCGATAAGCCGAAGGTCTGATACACTCAGCCACTGCAGGAACAGAAATTCGAAATTAGCGTTCTTAACAAGAAGACTATTTCACGTCAGTGCAAAAGTGTTCTATTTGAAAGTGAAGCCTCATTGCAAACAGTGCTGCACTTATCTGCAAATGTTTTTTTATATAGCCTATATGTACAAGCTAAAGTAGTTTTATTTTGTTGAAGACTAATTGAATGTTATTTAATTTTTTCAACGTTTAAAAACTACAAATACTAAAAATTACTGCGGTGTTCATAAGAGCAGTAGCTGGGAATTCGTAGACTAATTAGCTTCACAGAATGAGCTTGTTCACCCGTTCTGTTGTTAGAATGCGTCTGAATTTTATATGTAATCCTTCAGAGTCATGGAAATCCTATGTTTCTACGTATTTAGCGAGTAACGAGGTATTATCTTTGTCTTTATTATCTATTCTATGTCAACACCTTAATTTGTGTAATATTTTATGTGTTACTATGGATTCATTATGGGACTTTAGCCCGTACTGCGTGTCTTATTTTTTGTCAATTACAGACAGAATTGCTAAGAAAATTAAACCAGCACACAGAAATTAGAAAGTAAAATAATTACAGTAATTCCATTATATTCTCTGAAAAATATAAATACTATAGTTATTACGTTAATTACTTTCCTTCTTTTATTTTTCGTGTTTAACCTCCTTTTTTGCAGATTCACTCTGCAATGCGGCATATAACAACACTAGACCCCCACAATGCGTGTCTCCTAAGACATGTGGTTAGCACGATATAGGACTGCCGCGGAGAAGGTTATACAAATTCCGTCCCGTCGTTAGATTTAATATGGATTCTAGTCTAGTAATTTTTGAGGCGTGATTGAGATCTGTGTCGAGATATCAAGGGTAGTGAGGGAATGTCACCTCTATGCAAATGAAATTTTCTTTTCTATTATTCAAACTTGTGACTTACTATGTACCGCTATATTACTTTTGGAACTCATGTTTTTATAAGCGTGAAATATACCTAGGTATATTTTTAAAGAAATATTATTCAATATGATTGCGTAAAATATAAATAAATTCGAGTTTACTGTTCGTTACAGACATGGTTAAAATATTTCAGTTTAGTTTCTTACAGTAATGTGAATTATACAGGGACACCATTTTATTTTTACTTCAGTTTTTATTGTATCTGAATTTTTGAATGTACTTCACTCCCACCCCCTCTACTAGTAAACTTCCAATGGTTCTCCACACGGAACAGAGGCGCGTGTGCAGTACTGAGTTAGTGAGTATAGTACGTTCCAGAAATATGTTCGCGTTTTCCAGTGACGAAAGAGTTTTCAATATTGAATCATATTTTCGCACAGGTACTGTCGTCCGTTTGCCTACGTCGCATCCCGGTTTCCCCCCATCTGCTTCTGTTCGCCCCTCTGTAAAATCTAGTAGCTGGGCTGTCTTAGCTCTGTTATGAAAACATTAATTTCTGTTAGGAATTGGACGTCTACGTAATATTGTACAACTGTTTAAAATAACTTAAATAGAAGGACCTCGTTAAGTAATTAACTGTCACGTGATTCCCCCTCCTTTCTACGACCCTGCGACAAAACCACTTGAACGGACAGTAGATAGCATTTCTGAGTAATTTTAACTTTTCGGATCGGGCCGAAATGAAGATTAAATTTACAGTACGTAAGGTACTCTTTTATAGAGTAGGTATAGAATTATTTCAACACGAGTTACTTATAGTACGAAGGACAAAACTGGTAATTGGAATTAGGTACAATAGTCTATAGTGCGATAATATGCACAAAAGAACTGAAGCCTGTATCGAAATGAACGGCCATCATTTTCAAAAATGTGTTTAAATATCTATATTGTAATTATTTTTCAATTTAACTTAATTCTCTATATTGTACGCTAATGTGCTGCAACACTACAATATACACTGCATAATGAATACGTCCGAATGGATAGCTCAATTCGTGAGTAAAAACACTAAGTGTTAATGCAGTACTGTATTTTGATTAAACAAAAACCTAATGAAAATTATCAAACTCAAAATTGCGATATTTCCTAGTTTACATAAATGGATTAACTACTTTTCTTCCCTCCTATACTTAGTAAAGTGATTTGTATTTTACACCAGTATCATCGAACTCCAGTCTTGGAAGGGGGAGCAAGCGGTGTTTCCGGTTCTAGACCTTTATTCCAAAGATATAGCCAGGTTAATATAAAAAATGTTAGTAAAAATAAAATGATGTCCCTGTAGAATAAACTAAACTGAAACCACAGTCAGAATGTTTGTTTTTACTTTTCGTAAATATTTGTAAGACAATGCATTAACAAACTGAAACTTGCACACTTCCAGTATTATAACTCCATCGCATTTATTCTTAAAACTCTTCCCTATCCCTTTTTTTCTTATTATTAATTAATAACCTGTTGTGTAGTTTCAGATTTGATTAGGCCTGAATGTATTTGAGATTATGTATACATATGGATATACTGTATTTGTGAACAGAATAAAATAGGATGTAGAATTCACATTCATTTGTGATCCTCATAGTAATTCTTAAAAATTCAGCACAAATCACTGGAGGAAACGATGCATTAGAAGAGAGGTAATTGAAGAGTTGGGCCGAATAACAGCCTACGTCACAATCTGCTAATTGTGCAGGAGGAACAAAAATGTAACCTGGTAATTTCGCCCATAAATTTACTACCAAACGGGCAACATAGACCATTATTCCATCAATATGTTTTGTACACTAAGTGAACTATACGATTGTATATTATTGAAAGTCATATTGCGCATCATAGAAGTTTGTAAAATTTTTAACTCCACAGAAATGCTACTGGGGAATACAGACAATAAATAGTTTTACGAGTATACAATGATAATATTATAACACTACCAATAAATAACTCCACAGAAATGTTACTGCGAATTACATATAATAAATAGTTTTACACAATCAGAATATTATGAAATATATAAAATCAATAAAAAGGTTAAATTATGAACAAAACGGCTATGAATTTTATTTTTAAATGCTATAGATTAATACGAATTAACACAATGCACTCAACGTCATGTTATGAATAAACGTACACTGATGATAAACTATTATTAGCCTGTAACTGCAGTATTGAGATGTAGGGACACTATTAAATTAATGAAAGTTGTAACAATAACAAACGAATGAAGAAAATTAAATATTTCAGTTGAGAAATTGTTTTGAATGAAATTTGAACTCCTGACCTGAATATTCAGAATCCATCCCAACAAATGGCTTATCTTGTAGGTATAAATTAAGATTAAAGACGGTGACAGTCACAGTTTTTTAATGCTGCCTGTAAGAGAGGGTAATACATTTTAAACAGCTCTTTTCTGACATCAAGAGCAAGCTGTGAGCACATCTCCTTACAAGAATTTCCACAAATCTGTTCCTGAAACGAAATACCGTCATAAAATTCTAAGATGAACTAAGTGACAGACCAACTGACATTAGGTAATGTGTAAATTAAAATACAACTAATGAAATACTTTAAAAATAACAGACATCAATTTACACTGTTTGGGAGTTCTTTCACACTGACTTGCGACTTCGTCTTTCTTGTTGTATAGTGAAGACTACTATCCCTCAGCGACCTTCATGACACATCTTTCCACTTATTAATATTAATTTGTCTGGATCCTTTTTTTTTTTTTAGATTTATTTAGCCTCTCAATATCTACCGTAGAAATCGTCACTGTCTTGCAGCTGTCCATTTTACGTAATAGATCAACCGAAACCTTATACACAAAGCTACATTACCCAGTATTTGTAAAGAGAACACATTCTCGTGCAATAACTCCCGTTACGATGTAATTGGATACGCTAGAAGTTACTAGTAATACAGACCGTTGTTTCAACCAACAATTTATGATTGTAACTCGTGTAGATTTGCCTCTGGTACAATTTTTGTGACAGCTGTATAAGATTATACAGTGCATTATTCCATTAAAAATTATATTTTGAAAAATTGTAACATATACCGTTACCCTTGAATTGTAGAACAATGTAGTCCGTGAACTGTGTCGTTATGCAACTGTATTGACATATTATCCACTGTGAAGAAGTTGTCAATAAATCGAGAAACGGCAATCCAAAAGTCAACTTCAGGTAGTGTACAATTTCAGGGTAATCGAATACATACAGTATAGGTCTCTCCTTTTCGCTTAACATCGACACCATGCTTCAAAGCCCAAGCACGACTGACGATTGAATTGAGAAGTGGATCAGGTTCCAGAAGGTGTACTTCACGTGAGAGGACGTAATCGTCAGCTGGATGGGCAGGTCAAGCAAAGGGTACGAAATTTCACCATACCTTTGAAAGACCTGGGACGGAACTCAACCACTTGATTTTTGTAAACGTGTAGCAGGGACATGACTGGCAGACTCTGTCCTCGGAGACGTCACAGGGAAGTACAACATAGATCAGGTGTGTCCAAAGCAATAGGTAGCGTTGAATGCAGCCCTCAACATTCAGTCTACGTTTGAGGAGCAGAGATAGAGCGATGGTAGATTGTCACTTAGCTGTTATCAACGACTGTTTGTTTATGGAATTATCAACTTAAAAAATATGTATTCACACAAAATTATTTCATAAAATATTTTCCTAGAAAAATTAGCATCTTCTGCAGACCTCTGGAGAAAGAACTAAGGAAAAGACTAGTGACGTACTTTGTGTGGGGCAGAAACATGGACATTACGACGAAGTGAAGAGAAGCGAATAGAAGCATTTGAAATGTTGATATGGAGAAGGATGGAGCGTGTGAATTGGACATACAGAGTGAGAAACGAAGCTGTGTTGGAAAGAGTGCATGAAGAAAGAATGATGCTGAAACTGGTCAGAAAGAGGAAAAGGAATTGGCTGGGCCACTGGTCGAGAAAAAACTGCCTACTAAAGGATGCACTGGAAGGAATGGTGACCGGGAGAAGAGTTCGGTGCAGAAGAAAATATCAGATGGACGACATTAAGATACATGGATCATTTGAGAAGACAAAGAGGAAGGCAGAAAATAGGAAAGACTGGAGAATGCTGGGTTTGCAGTAAAAGACCTGGCCCTAGGCAGAACACTATGAATGAAACTTTTTTTTTTAAATATAATACAATGAACATTTGTTTGAAAATGAATACAATGCAAGTTACTCTCTTCAGTGACCCAATATATGCTTCTTATATAGCGCTTGATATACTATTGAATTGTTATTAATTACGTCATTCCTATATCAATTCTATCAATAATTCAGCATAAAGAACTTGGTTTGTATGTTTGTAATAATACATTATAATATTATATTTAACAATCTTCATCGACTTGAAGAAAAACAACATGAAAATCTGACATATATGATTCAGGCACATGTAATTGTTCATAAAGATAAATTCTTTTCCAATATACTTCTAATGTATTTGAATTCACAATGTTCATCACACTTGTAGGTTGATGCATATAGAGTTTTTTTGGAACTAGCAAAGGGACTCGATGATAATAATAATAATAATAATAATAATAATAATAATAATAATAACGTAGGTATTGTCTTTAAATTATTGGATGTGACACGTAGTATAATGACAAGGCTTCTAATGTTGGGGAGTGATAGGGTGCGTTACGGTAGTTTTAAGTTTACTATCTATTCACCAGTTCCTACTGTAGTACAGTATGTGTAAACATTAACCAGTGTACCTGCTGAATAATAATCCCGGAAATAAAAGGTTCTCAGACGTATATTTTTGCAGCGGAATTTGGTGAGGCACACAAGATGTGAGTTGTGCATTGTAATTGTACGGATCCTGAAGGAAAGGAGGAAACTCAAACCCACGTATAATTCTATGATAATTCTTCTGCACACAATGAAAGATACGTAAAAATATATCTTTGCAATGCTATGTAGCTTATATTTACTTTTAGAGCTGTCAATATTTGTTTATGTTCACTTTGTTATTCCCTTCATCTATTGCAGAATCAAGTCAATGTCCTGGTACTAGATCACGTCCCCGCCCTATGTACCTTGCTGCAGTCAACATTTGTAACCGGCCCTCAACATTGATGACGTTTTATATTGATTTTGAAAAGTCACACAAAACCTTACAGTAAATGAGATATTCAATATTTCCTTCATACTCAGAAACTAAAATTACTCCTCCCATTGCAAATGGAAACTTCTTTTCTTCACAATCAGTACGTAATAACACGACTTCGATACAGACATTGCGAAGGGACAAGGGCCACTAATACCATAATTCCTCTGTCATGCAGGAGGTAGTGGAATGGGTTGAGGGAGAAAACATTAGTACGTCTTACACTTACAGTGTTTGATGCTCACAAGTCACGTTTCCATCACAAATCGGTGTAAATGGACACGCTTGACATAGAGGACACACCCAATTCCCGGGAAATGGAGATAAATCTCTTCTGACAAGCAAACATTCTGATGTGGGCAGTTAAAGTTATTTTTTTCTTCTTTCACAATGTTAATAATGTCAAAGAAGTGCTTATACAAATTTTGGCCACTCGACCGCAATTACGAGGTCCGTAAAAAAATAAATTTGCCAGGGGTCGTTAACAGAAAGAAAACACAATTAAATTGATAAAATTATTGGAACAAACATAGCAATTGTTGAGCTATTTTTCAACATATTCCCCACCGTAAATGAGGCATTTGTATATCATGGGATCGACAAAGAGGTGCAGACGGCTGTCAAACGCTGGTTCCGATCCCAGGCGGCTGACTTCTACGACACAAGAATACAAAAATTGATCCCATGATATAACAAATGTCTCAATTCCTGTGGGGTATATGTTGACGAATAGCTCAACAATTGCTGTATCTGTTTCAATAACTCTTTCCACGAAATTGTGCTTTTTTTCTGTAAATTTCCCGAGGGAAAATCACTTTCTGGACGGCCACGTAATTGCGGTCGAGTGGCCAAAATTTGCATAATTACTGCTTTTGACATTATTAACATGGTGTAAGAAAAAAAAATAACTTTATCTGCTTCCATCAGAAGGTTTCCTTGTGAGACAGGGAATCGAATCACGGACTTCTTGGTTGGGAAGCCCTCGTGCTTATGCACTTAGTAGTAGTAGTAGTAGTAGTAGTAGTAGTAGTAGTAGTAGTGGTAGTAGTAGTAGTGGTAGTAGTGGTGGTGGTGGTGGTGGTGGTGGTGGTGGTGACATACTTAAATTATGGAAAGTTAAAATTTTCAATCCTTCGTTAATTTTCGGATAGAATACTGTATTCTCAAGACCATAGTTTTATTACGTTGCATTAATAAAATATATTGTAAATAACCCCGGCTTTTAATGCATGTGTATTAATGCAGAGTTGTGGAATAATAAGAAAGAGCTTTCCTCAATGTATTACGTACATATTGATAATATTATTAGCGAGATGTATACAACAGAGGCATTGATAGTGTATGATGCACACTGCATCCTTCAATTACACTGTAATTGCAACATTGATACCAATTTGACATGTGGTGGTGGTCGACGTTTTTGATTGCTTGAATCATGCAGGTTGAAATGCGATAGCACACAACAACTGTTTCAGCATATACTCTAAATAATGCCTGAAAGTGCACATTATCACTGATATAATAGAATGGCACTGATGCATGGTACCCCGGCGTAGTGGTTCGTGATCTGTTTTATTAATCGAAGGTTCATACAAGCCTCGCATTCATGTACCAATGTGTAATCATTAGCTTTGGTCTTCTCTCATTTTCAGTCAATGTAGCATACCTAACAACGGCAGAAGTGGTTGCTGTGGTGATAACATAAGGTCTATCCATAAATTAAACCGAGTTTTTTTTTTTAATTCGAAGCACTGAAAGTTTGTTTCTTCGTGTTAACTTTTTAAAATTTTAATTCGGCTGAAGCCGGCTTCGATATGTTTAATGGATAACAAATTCACATCTAAGTTGAAAATACAGTTATGGCTTGAACGCTAGAGTTGCCTTGGGTAGTACAGTTAGCATAGCGCTGATTTTCTGTGCTCAAGGTTGCGGGTTCGATCCCAGGGAAGGTCGATAGCATTTAAGTGTGTTTAAATTTATTTATTTATTTATTTATTATTTATTTATTTATTTATTTATTTATTTAACAATAACATATACATAAAAACGTTACATTAAAATACCCCGAAAGAGCAAATCTCGTGTTCGGGGACAGTTCCGTTACATATACATACTTTGTAGACAAAATACTTCAGAAAATGGTCACATAAAGATGATAATAAATTTAGTAAGTAATAATACTAGTAATAACTGAGTGAAAAAAGAGACGATGTTGAGATTGGTGAATTAATGTAAAATTATTATTAGTAATATAATTAGTACAGGTCATGTTGATATAGTAATCAAGATAAGATAGAAAAAATATACGTAGGATAGAAATAAACTTGTTTTGCAATGCATTGTACATAATATAAATATAGGGAAGTCTGTAATATAAATTTTTTAATTCTGGATCTGAAAATTTCATTGCTTAAAGTAGTCACTTCTGGATGAAATTTTATTATCGAATTATATAGACACACATCAATTGAAAAAACTATAGTTTTGTGAAAAATAAATGCGGCGAGCGTACAAAAAATTAATAATACCTTTATATCGAGATTTTAGTAGGAATACAAATTTTCAGTATTCCTGATGCCGAAAAGTATTTTTGGCATGATGTCTATCTCTCTTCTTGTCTACAGCGATTTCTGTGAACTATTGGTCGGATTTTGTTTATATTCAGTAGCTACAAGTAAATTTGTCCACAAAATGAATGATCGGATTTTGTTTATATTCAGTAGCTACAAGTAAATTTGTCCACAAAATGAAGTACGTAAAAGTACATAAGTAAAATCAAATACTAATACAGTGGACTCTCATAAGTTCGACAAAACAGAATTGAAAATTCAGTCAAGAAAGGGTAGTGGGTATGGCAGGTGAAATGAATACAAATTCTAATTGGTTATCCATGAATGAATACAGTACTGTACTTGCATTTTCTGCCCGCCCCGAGACTTGTGTATGCGCTACTAGAACTACAAAGGGATTCGACAGTTCCGTCTCACAAACGGCACAATTTTCAAATAGAAAAAGAAGAGCTCATTAATTTAAAATCAGTGATCAATATGGATGTCCTAATCAATAAAATATTCTGTTTTCCTCTAACAAAAGTATCACTAAAAGAGACAGAACCAATTTCCATTCAAATGGCAAATCCATTTCTTCGTGCCCGTATAGGGGCGGGTCTAATTCTTCTACGTAAGCAGTCGAATTATACGATGTCGAGCTTGATTTCTGTCCAACTTAAGAGCTTCCAATGTAAATCTTTATTTGAAATTATAAATGCGCTCTAACATTTGATTTAGATATTTTCCAACCATTTCCTTCATTATTTTTATAAGTACATGGCTTGAAATAAAGTAAAATGATACGGACCATTTAGTCTCTAAGAAAAAACGAATGACGAGGAGAAATATATTATTGTGTACAGAATTAATTACATATTTTACTGCGACTTCCGTCTCTCCTTGAGCCGGAGGTTACACGAAGGGCAAAGTATAGTGGAGAAAAGGAGATAAGCTAGCTTTTTTGCTGCAAAGATTTACCATCTCTTGTAAAAATTAACTTGTTAATGCATGGTTAACAAATGAAATAAGGTTTTAAACATACAAGATTAAAGGAATAGAAAAAGCGTGATCAATATATCACTAATGTATTATAACGTTTTCATTCATTCATAGAGTTCTGCCCAAGGGCAGGTGTTTTACTGCAAACCCAGTATTCTCCAGTCTTTCTTATTTTCTGCCTTCCTCTTTTTCTCCTCATATGATCCATATATCTTAATGTCGTCTATCATCTGATATCTTCTTCTGCCCCGAACTCTTCTCCCGTTCACCATTCCTTCCAGTGCATCCTTCAGAAGGCAGTTTCTTCTCAACCAGTGAACCAACCAATTCCTTTTCCTTTTTCTGATCGGTTTCAGCATCATTCTTTCTTCATCTACTCTTTCCAATACAGGTTCATTTCTTATACAGGCTATTAGAAATTAGTACAATGCATAGCGCGTGTAATTTTTATTTAGGTTTGTGAAAAAATTGTTACATATATGTACTTTATAGCGTTCATATTAACATTGCGAGTTCCACGTTTCCCACAATCTGATCATAATATTATTATTGTAGTTTATTGGTTGATAATTACTTGCCTATAAGTAAAGTAGTGGTGGAGATTACAAACTAAACGCAGGCCCCTCTATTGCCTAGAATGCAATGCATAAGCAGAGAAGTACAGGGACATCATTTTATTTTTACTTGCATTTTTATTGTACCTGCATTTCTGAATGTACTTCACTCTCACCCCTTCATTAATGTCCTTGCTCCCGTCAGACACACAAACTTACGGCCGCTGTTGAATTCGAAGTCTTCAAGCAGTGAAGTAAACACTGCAGTGTATAGTGTGTTTCATAAATATGATTGCGTTTTCTATAGAAGAAAGAACCTATATTAATAATATCGTACTAAAAATTATATTCAAGAAACGATAAATTCAATTTCAGAGAATATGCTTCAAGATGTTTTTAATAATATGCGTACTGAATTGATGCCTGCATTGTAATGAACGGCAACCATTTTCAGCAACTTGTTTAAAAATTCAGATTAGTTTTTTTTTTAATTGAGGTGCTTAGAAGGAAAGGAATGCTAGTGACATTTGTAATAACATGAGTTAAGTGCATCCAGTGTAAACAAAAGTATCTAAAATTTTAGTGGCAAAGGGATATTTTAATCGCATCACATATTAAAATTTAAATAAAAAATTTCACCGATTTTACGAAAGCTTAAATATTTAAACCCCATTTTCTCAAAAGTGACTTAAGTGCACTTACAGCCCGTTACTTATGACCCCCTCTATTTAAATGCACTCTCTATATTGTATGATAACATCAATAATTAATATGCTAAACAAAGTAGACATTACATAACGAACATAGCCGCCTGAAAAGTTGAATTTTTGAAAAAAAAAATGTTACTACTCTACTGTATTTTGATAAATTCAGTAAAAGTGATGATCAAACTGAAAATTGTAATATCATATTCCCCTACAACATAAATGGATACACTACTTTTCTCTCCTCCTATACCTAGTAAAATGATTTGTTTACATATTGCACTAGTAACATCAAACTCCTGTAATGGAAGGGGGCAACAGTGTTTCCGAGTATAGCCAGGTTAATGTTAAAAATGTTGGTAAAAATAAAGTGATGTCCCTGTATAAACACAGCTCATTCATTATGTTCAACGGAGTAGAGTTGATATAACCATACTGTGCTTACTGCATGCTACTACTCTTGTGAATGTTATTAAGTTGAACTGCGATTAATAGTGTGTTCTTTACGTTTAACATCTGAAATCTAATAAACTATGAGTGAAGAGCGCAGACTTTAATAACGATCATTCTCCGCGTAAAGTAGGCAAGGCGAACAAAGAGGCAAAACGCAGTTTTCAGGTAAGGACGATTTCCTACGTCACTGCGTTTGTTGCAAATGTGTTTTCACTGTTCGCGACGACTTATATTTGTGAAGCTGCATTTTTATTAATGAAATTAACGAAGTTTCGTATTCGTAGCAGAATGTCGGATAAACACTTGTCTAATTATCTTCGGTTAATACGGCTAAAAAAATTAACGCAAACATTCATGAACTTGTTTTGAAAACAACGCGTTGTCAGCTTCATACGAAAGCAGTTTATTCCTCTAAAATGTTAGATGTAAATAAATCTATTTGACACAAAGGAGTTCGTTTATTATTCCAATAAGCATTTTTCCCTTCAAAGAAAACACTCATTGCATTTCTCTCATATAAATTCCTGAACAAAAAAAAAAAAAAAGCGCTTGTTATACAGAGCTGACTAGTCTTTCAATAGCCTATCGCGTTCGCAGGCTTCCCTTACTCTTGCGCTTGTGAGAACCATTCGGCTTCCTTCGGTAAAAGCAGCTTCGTCCTTAACAATTACATAGCGGCTCCAGCGAATAGGGATTATATAGAATTTTCTTGTTTTGTTTCTCTGTGCTCCGGCGTTTAGTTCAACTTTCAAGCGCTAGAGGTTAGTGTAATCGAGCACACGCTAAGATGATAATTGAGTAGAATAATTGAGATACAAGATCCAAACATCGCCTACCTTATTGCATAATCCAGTAACGCTTTGCTTAAAATAAATTCAAGTTAATAGCTTCTCATTTTTCAGTGATAGAACTAGTTGTAATAATAATTTTATGCTCGACCATGCCGAAATGTAGTAATTATACACCTGGTAGCAGCCTTTTAAAGTACACCTATTCATTAAAGTTCAGGTGTTCCACCAATCAGAAAATACCATTGTAGCAATATGAAAGCGCAAGTATCGATTATTCTCGGATATGCAATCGAAAGACAACTAGCGCGAGACATATGTTTCTCGGAAAAAATCAATACTTTCGAGTCTGCGCACATCTCAAAATTTACGAGGTATTGCACAAGGTCAGTTCCGCTTCTCAGTCAGGTAAGAATAACATGAATACTTATGAATAATTTCAAGTTAGAAATATGGTCGAGCATAAAAAGTCGTATGAAACTTGACTATAATGGTAATTAAGACGCTCTTATGAAAATTATGAAACTCGCTTGCGCTCGTTTCATAAACATACTCGCGTCTTAATTACTACAATTATAGGCTCGTTGCATAATGTACTATTTTATGTTTTATATATAATAAATTATATTATAAAATAATATAATGCATTATAAAATTATATATCAAATTCGTTTAATACTTGTATACGATATATAGACATATGGTTTTACATCTCCTAGGAGATTTTTTTTTTTCCCATTTTCAGCGCTGTCACTCATTACATAGGCTATTTTAATTGTTGATGGGGTCAACGTCTCAACTCTCATTATAAAGGAATTCTAGAGTCTAGACATTACAGATAATGACGGATTTATTATTTCATCTGTCCAATTTATTTTATTTGTGTACATAATGTACCTAGATGTATTAATTGCATGTCTGTTATATTCCGCTGTGTCGACTGCTAACTGGTGTGATGTCGGCGCCAACTCTAGGGAACAAGCAGAATCTCACGCTCAAGCTGGTTAGAAGATCATTGAAATCAGTCCTGCTACATCAAAGGTGCCGACGGGAATTGTCTATACTTGTAATTCCCTATACGCTGGCGGCTCTGCGGGAGTCTCAGTTCGCATCTCTGCTGTATAGTATTGCAATAAACCTCGATGTTGAAACGGTAAACGAGAGGAGGAGCCCGGTATACACGGCTCAGAATGTTGTAAACTAATTTACAATGCCAACGATACATAGTAAATATTCACAGTATAATGAACCTATACGAAAAAGCTCTTGACTCGTTTTATGTGTAATCTTGCTTGATTGCGTAAATTGAAAAATGTTTTACCATGGATATAAGTGCTATTTCCATACTTGACTACACTCACTGTAACTTACACTATAAACAAAATCGTCACAGATTACTTCACATTCCTTTAAGGTTAAAGAAAATCTCGGAAAAAACGTAACTAGGTAATGAACTCAAGCGGGATTCGAACCCACACCTGGAAACAGCTTCGAATAAGCGGAGTAACGCGCCAACCGCATGAGATATACCGGAGTCTTTGTTTGGTGAAAAATTTAGTGTACTATACCTAGACCATATCAATTAATTTGTAAATTTTCATTAGTGCTTGTGTATAAATTATGGGTACTAGGTTAGGTAATGTTTACAATGTGTTATGACTTTTTTTTAAATTATTGGATAAAGCTAGCATTAATAATGGACCAGTCCTATTTCTATTGAGGAATATGATGTTCCAATTTTCATCACATTATGGTTATCAGAGTGGGACGCAGTCCACCCAGTCTCGGTTTACGCTTTATAATAAATGAAACACCTTTCATGCAATCTAAGTTCTGTTATATGGCCTACTATGTTAATAATTTCAAAAATCGTGAAAGAAATGTACTTTGAAACTTGGATTTTATGTTTCTAAAATAAACTACATAATAAACCAAATTTTACCGTACTCCATTATCTACTATATTACGCGTTACCAACGACAAAACGATTCTATGAAGTGTATAAGAACAATGTATCTATAAGAATGTTTTCTCAAATTACAATAAAATGATTGATGGATGTATAAATTATCTCTATCAAATGTCGATAAGAACTGAATTTAATTTTAATGTTACTTAACGAAGCTGTATCAACTATTATTTTATTTCAGAGCTTCTGTACTCAGAATTTAAAGTATTTGACTTCCAACAAACTTATGACAATGTATTACTGAATTTCGTACATAAAAACCGAAACATATTTAATTTATATTCACATAAATATAAAACCAAAAGATCAGACAACATATGCTTGACAGTTCCTAAATGTACAACAACTGTAAGCATATAATCACAGTAGCAACTTCGGTCCAAGGCTTTGTAACAATATAATAGATAAATTCCCAAACATACAATTTACTAATGCTTCTTATTAAAAAAAAAATCTCTTAAAAATTCCTGTTAACAGAGAAAATTTAAAGTTCAATTATTGTGATATGTGTTTTTTCTTCTTCTTTTTTTCTTTTATTACTTTTTACTCTGTTATTCAATAAAATGTCTTAACATTAACTTATGTGGAATGCCCCCTGAGCACGAGTATGTAACTTACTCTTTCTGAGGGTGCTAGAGACTTCTTATATATAAAAAATCATTATCTGTCTTTGTTCTGGCAATAAAGTATTATTATTATTATCATTATTATTATTATTGTTATTATTATTATTGTTATTATTATTATTAGTATTATTATTATTATTATTATTATTATTATTATTATTATTTAGCGTTCACGTAATTGGTCATAGCGAGATGAGGCCGAGAATTAATGTGATTACCTGACATTTGCCTTGCTGTTGGGGAAAATCTCACACAATAACACCAACGAAGTAATCAGCTCAAACGGGAATCGAACCAACACATGATCGCAGCTCCGGATCAGTAGGCTAACACGCTACCACCTGAGATACGCCAATGGCTAATTTAATTTTAGAGACCAATTAGCAAGGCCATATATAGCCTACTATGATGACAATGTTTTATTTTAAAATACCGAGCTCCTTCATTTAGATTTTCCTTTATATAAACGAATTCATGTGGTTCCACAGTTAACAACGAACTTACAGTTAGTGCTTTTCCTTCATCCCATCTTCCCTGAAATAATTTCATTATTCACACCTTGCAAATTGAATCTGTACCACAAAACTCGATTTAGACGAACATATAGAAGTATAAATGCCATACGATGAGAACAGCATAAAGTTTGCTCCTACGTTGCTACTTTCATTCCTAGTGAATGAAACTAAATCTGACAAGCATTAAATACAGATGTTGAGATATATGTGCATTCACCAAGTGTGCTGTATGTAAATAATTTTAAAATAACTATTAGTTTTAGAAAACAAAATTGCAATTGATAGGCATTGAGAAATGTTAATATTATATCATCTTTATTCAATAATTACTAAATCTGTGACGGGTTATTATATCCTCTCTTCAAAGGTAGAGTGCTGGCCTTCTGTGGTCAAGGTTGCGATTCGATCTCGGCCCAGATCGATAGCATTTAAGTGTGCTTAAATGTACAAGCTCATGTCAATAGATTTACTGGCATATAAAAGAAGGCCTGCGAAACAAAATTTCGGCACATCGGCGACGCTGATATAACTTCGGCAGTTGCGAGCGTCATTAAATAAAACACTTTATTATTAATAGATAAATCGCAATATAGCGAACGCCAGTAGGGGAAGTTATCCCCACCCATATGAAATGTGCATTCGACACAACACTCGCCTATCACGTAGAGTGTCTGTTGAGCTAGTAAGGGAAAAGTGGAAGGGATCGTGGGCGGAGCTTCTACGTTCGCTATATTGCGATTTGCCCTTGGCTCAGAACGTTTTTTCATAAGATAAAGAGAAAATCGAAGAATATTTTCAGAATGCCTCCGCAACCTTGTATTTCGGGGAAACTAATCATGACATATATAGAAATATGTATGTTTTTCTTTGCGAATTTTAAAGTCAAAATAGAATTTACGCCCAATCAGATACATTCATTGCCTTTATTGACGAGAGTTTTATTCTTGTGATTAGCAACCTTTGTCATAAACCTTTTTGTTTCCAATAAATCGAAAGAAAGTATAAAAAAATAAAAATTCATGTTGCGTTAAATAAAAAAATTGGATATAGTACTAATGGGACGATACATATTACAGACATTTTTCGTAAATTTTCAAATATTAAATGAATATACCTTTTTAATTGTGCAACGTATAAATAAAGTCGAATGTCTTAATGTTTTGATTATATGGCATGCCTTTGTTGTGGGATCCAAAACGAAAGTTTATTAATTATTCCGTTTAGATAGATATTTTTTAAATAATATCTCAGGAATATAAATTGTGAGCGTTAATATCAGTCACAACATGGAAAAGAATCTGAACTGTTGTGAACTGCGTAAAACATACTGTACAGTAATATGAGACATTATGTCACGTCTGTCATTTCTTTAAATCTTTAATTTTATAAAAATGTCTTAAATATTTCTGACCAATGTTCTTTATTTTTAACATCACATCAAACTAATATTGTTGGTGAAAGTGACTGCAAGCGTTACAATTTCGTGTCTTCAAAGTTATCTGGAATAAACACTTGTCATATGCAAGATTAAGAGCACAAAACAACACTTCGGTTTGTTCCAACTTAAACTGACGTTTAGAAATGAAACTGCAGATAAGACTTTACTCGGAGAGTGGGAGGCGTAACTGAAATATGTCATTCTCTGGAGATAGTGTAAAGGAACATTTATGGAAATTACATTTTAGAGTAAAATCGAAAGACGAGCAGGAGATAAATCGGAAATCATATTATCTAAGCAAACCTTGAAGCTAAAACAATAGGAAACAGTACAGCGAAGCGTTGGTTTTGCTCATGTTGTGAGATCAAGTAGAAATAGAATTACAAAAGTAACATGTGACAAAGGCAGAGAGGGTGAGCCTAGGAAGAGTAAAGAAATGGGAAGCAGAGGGGGATCGGATGAGAGTGGTGATGAAGTAGAAAGTATTGGATTGGGGAGACGGGAAGACTTAAAGGAGAAAAGGAAGATTGAGGACTGGCTGTAAATCCTTTACACAACTGAAGGAATAGGGATTATAGAAGAAGAAATTTGTAAATGTTATTTCTCAGTTACACGTCTGAACTTTCGTAAGATTTTGTTGATATATTCAGACTAGTGAAAAGAATACTCAAATTCAGGTGGAGATTATCATATTGTAATCTGCTTTTTGTATGGCATACAACCTCACGTCGAGATTTAAACAAAATCCATAGTAGACGCGTTCTTCGACCTGACACGAAACGCATAAAAATGACAGGACTCCATACACTGGCTTCGGAACAACATGTATAGTCTACGCGATATTTTTTTCATATTAATAAGTTATTAATATGAAAAAATAAATAACGAACAATATTCTGAACAAATTCAGTCCCATGTTCGTGGCTTTCATGCATACAGGGCAGTTACCACAATTATTACTCAGTTATTTATCAATTATGTGGCTGTCTGTGATAGCAAGATGACATTGACGAGATGAGTCCGAGGATTCGCCATAGAGTTAGCTGACATTCGCCTTATTGCTTCGGAAAAATGTGTTTTCCGAGACATGAATGAATGAATGAATGAATGAATGAATGTATAGTTTGGCTGGCAAGCAGGCATATAAATAGAAAATGAATGAATAAATAATTTTAATTAATTGGAACGCAAAATTCAATTGCCCACATTATTATTGGAGTTATAGTAGTTATCTTCTATTAGAGCTTTCCCAAGAATGTATACCGTTTGCGTATTTTTTTTTTTTTTTTTTTTGGCAAGGACTACCCTCATTATCGTCGTCGTGTTCAATTTGTACGGGACTTGTTTCATTTTGCCGTTTTTCTAGGTCGCTTCAGATATCTTCTACGATATGGTTTCTATGGAATTACAGATTACTTGATAATATTCTATTACTGAATTTCTTAGAGGTTCATACATTTTTGTTTCAATGACTACTGATCTATTATTAATGACTGATACAGTGTAAATATCCCTGGATTTGTTCTTAATAATAATAATAATAATAATAATAATAATAATGTATTAATAATAATTATATTAAATTAATAATACATATTAAATCATGCAAGGTTATCTAATGGCTAAAGCGCCGGATTTACAATCCTGTGAATCCGGGTTCGAGCCCCCGCGTACCTCCGATTTATAACTTGTGTTTGGCAAGCCCGTGGTCCAGGTAACACAGAGGTCTTCTCCGGGACTTCCAGTCTCCTGTGGCATCCCAACAATTCTCCATAATCTCATCTCATCTCATCGCAGGTCTAGCGTATTCCAGCCTCCTATGACGCACCCTAGGCAACAATTATGTCTATAAATTGGTGCACACAACTGGCTTCATATGGGCGAATGACTAAAGTCAAGTACATATCATTTGCAAGAATATATATATATATATATATATATATATATATATATATATATATATATATATATGTATATAAAATAAATGGATTTTTTAGTGACGTGACCATGATCAGAAAGTCCCGTTATTCTTGTATGTGCAACTCTGGTTCACAGTCGGTGAAGTGAGAATAAAACGAGATCCAATTTCTGATGATGATCATCAAAATCATTATAAAAATAGGTACCTAATAGCCTAAGTATTCTAAATTTTGGTCTGGCTCCTGGTATTTCTAGATAAATCCATGGTTTTTTTATCATGCATCTTGTATATAACAATGTATCTGCTCGTGAATATGCTGAACTTTTGTATAATACTACTACGGATAATGTCATTGACCTGCAGTGAAATAGTAAACGAGTTTTCATGTAATTAACACTCGAGACGCTTTTATGATGCAGAGAGAATCCTTTACTTGAATGTTTTATTTGGTGTTAGGTATCTACTTTAGCGATGGTATGAACAAGAAAACCAGAGATTTATACCAGTGTGTGTTAATCTGCAGTCAGCGAAGTCAGGAATTTCAATGATCAATAAGGACGAGTCTCGCTGTTCCTCGTTTACTAATAATTAAACCACAACTATGAGATTAATTTAAGGCCACGTAAAATTCAAGTTATTGTACTCAATAAAAAAAACAATATATAGTACATTAAGAGAACTTAATATTAAGCCTACATCTTTGTTGTAATCTGGAAAAATACTTCTATTAATATTTTTTCTTAATCTGGAATAACAGACATAAGAATAGGATATACATTTTGAAAATTTCTTCGTTTAAGTTATTTTGTCTACAGTCATTCTTCACAATGATATTCTCTTTAACTACAGTTTCGAGGTTAGTACTTCAGCATAAATTGTTTTTAAATTTCAAGAAATTCTACTGTTTTCAATTCATTTCATTTTCATTATTACTATAATCGAATCAGTAAATTTTACTTAATTTTATTTAACTATTTATAAACAGTAATCCCACTAGAGTTTTCGATTTATCTAGAGAAAATCAAAACTCGAGTGGGATTTAATTGACTATTACACGATTAGAAGAAAGTATATAAAAATTATAAGAAATGAAGTACTCTAATACAATCAAATATTAATTGGCTACAAAACTTCTATTTTACTAATGTTAGCTTCACCAAAACGTTTGAACGGAGCCGCCATTTTCAGTTGACTATGTAGGCGGTAAACAAGTGACGATCGCAAAGAATGTTTTATAGTACCGTAAAGAATTTGCATTTTGAAATGTTTGCAGGAAAGGGTTTTAAACTTGTAAAACTATTTTATTTCATTTTATTGAAAATGTACATTCATCTTTGATTCTCCAAGTTCCTCGAATGTCATTAAAATCCGACATAATTAGAATAAAAATATGAACATTCGTTCATAAGAAGTCATAGTTTTAATTCAATTCGAAGAAAACGTATTTAAAAGATAACCATATCCAACCATACAAATAACAATAGAATCGTAAATCCCAGGTAGGTAAGTCAAGTGATAGTGAAGTTATTTCTTCAGACACATTTTATTATTCTGCTATTGTCTGTTGTGATGATTTTAATCTAACAATATACATTCCGAAGTGGCAATTTCGTGGCCATGTTGTCATTCTTACGCAAAGCCGTAATTTGTTCAAGCACACAAGGAACACAAAACAAAAATAGTCTTATCCAGGGTTACGAGGGAGTTACATTTTAATTTCTTTGTCGAAAATTGAGCAAAAACGGATATTTTAAATTTAGTTTTTTTTAAATACAGGGCTCCTTTAAAAGACCTTTCCGGTTTCGAACACATGTACTGTAATTTACGTTCTATGAATCTGAGGTGCATGAAAATAGTACCAATGGAAAGAGAAACTAAAAAAGTGTAGTTACTTATCTTAAAGATGTTCAATGTGTCCCCCTTGGTAACACGGCACACATCAAGGCTATTGTCAAGTTCCACGTAAGTACGCGGATTTTCCGAACCCAGATCCTGAGGTTATCTCTGTTCACCTTACCAGAAAGATGAAAAGTGGCTTCGTCACGGAAGGAATAAATTCATCATCGTTTTCAATTAAAGACTGCATACTTACGCAGAAATTTCTTCAAAGCACTTTGCTCTCTGGGTTTAGGGCTTGCAGCAATTGTAATCGGTATGGATGAAATCGCAACCGCTTACCTTAAAATCAGTGTACCATTTACGGATTGTAGGCCCACTGGGTGGATCTGCACCAAACGTTGTCGGTAATGCTGTTGCACATTAATAACTGACTGGTTCACATGAAATCAAGCTTTTCTGTCCTTTATAGTAGCCATTTCGCTTCAACAATGCGCTATTATGCGGCAATGTTGCCAACTAGGAAACAATGTTGCCAACTAGGAAAACAATGTTGCCACAACTAAACTTTTTTAATTTTTCTTTCCATCAGTGCTATTTTCTTGCACCTCAGATTTATGAAACGTAAATTACATGTGTTCGAAACCGGAGAGGCCTTTTGTAAGAGCCCTGTATAAGTTATCAGCAGGCTTCGGCCTAGGGACACAGAGTAACCAGTATGAGGTTTAGAATACTCGGAGTATAAATGACGTCATGACCCTGTGGGGTGACTGCAACAGCATAGGTGGGTCCGTAATGTGCATTACCGTTGTGTGTATTGCTGCTTGGCTGCGGTACGTGTAACAGGCTTCGGCGTAGGGACACCTGATTGAAGGTTACAACTTACGTTGATACTTTAATGGTAGATATTTATTGTCTACACTAGGAATGTACTGTATATACTGCATCTGTACAGGGTGAAATATAGTTTGTTCTGTACTGTGACGGACTGTTTGCATGTTGGGACACGAAGTAACGGCGCGCTCCATCTCCCAGTCCACTCGACTAACACAACACTATCGCCCGTGCGTTCTGAACTCCATACGTTTCTGTGCCCGGGACCGATGCCTGGTTGTCAGTTACCATAGTGATAATTTTGTTCTTACATACATTAAGAATAATAATCGTAATTCTGAAAATCGGTAGGCCTACCGTTAAACAGGACTATTACTTAAGTTACGACATTTTTGCTGTGGTTATGTCTCTGTTTCAATACAATTGAAATATAGGTTGATACAAATGCATTTATTTGGTCAGCCGATACATTTTAAATAGTCTATTTTTATAGGTTTACAAACGCTGATAATATGAGTAGATCTTTCATTTACACTTTTAACAACGGAAGATGAAAAAGAAAAAAATCAAAAATATATGAAGAGATATGAAAACGCATTCATAAAGTGATTATTAACAAGTAATTGAATTAAACCGTAACTTCAGTTGGTGTTTCCAAGCATGGGGAAAACTCTTCCTTTTGCTCTCAATTTGCATTGAGCAGTTGAAGCCGTCACTATTCATATTTTCTAGCCGTTACATACAGCCATATTAGCATCGTTAATCCCTAGCAGAGCGCTCTGAATGGAAGACATTTGCATGAACACTGATAATTGTAAAATTCAATTTTCTACTTTAAAGATATGTCGTATGAAACATTTATCTTTTTGAAGTACAGATGACAATGCATCTAACTCAAATTCAAATTCAAATTTATTTACAATTTACACTTGAATTTACATTTGGATAGATACCCGAAATGAGCATATGCTCGTGCTCGGGTATAGTCCAGTAGTCTACATAAATTTTACAGGGTTCAAATAATAATGCTGATGATATAAAATAATAGTAATAATAATAATAATAATAATAATAATAATAATAATAATATTAATTATTAATCGTGACAGAGATGATACAAAGATTGTAATACAAAATAATTAATTAATAATAATAATAATAATAATAATAATAATAATAATAGTAAGTAATAGTGATAAAAATATTTACAATAATAAAATAAATACTAAGACGGATAAAATAAAATATAAAACCACTAGCGAGAGTTAGCACAACTTAAATAAGCATATAATAACCGGAAAAAATGCCAAACTCGAAAATCAACAGAAAAGTTCGTTGTATCGCAGACGACAGCAACCGCCGTATTGACATTGTGTTGTGCATTAATGGTAGTAGTGGGGAAGCTGAATGTCTACGTAACTGCCGTTCTCTTCGAATCTTCTCGTATAATCATGGGAAGTTAATGCTGTAAAAACAAAATGTCTCCGAGTCAAACTGTTCATTATTACCAGGATAAATACAAATAATACTGAAATATATTAATCGAGTTTCAGTTATAGATCTCTCCTTTTGTGCAAGAGGTATCATATCAAAACATTTTATGAATAGCGAGGAAAATATAAATTTCAAGAACTTTCTAGTGACAAGTACAATCAAGTGTATCTGTTGCGATGTTAAGGAATCATTTATTGGAGATATACACTGTTATTAATTAAGAAAATGATCTATTTATATTTATTACAATGTTTTATCTTATAGGTTACATGCATCAGATAAATACAATAAAAATTAGCACCATATAATGCTAGTAACACTTAAAAAAAATAACAATAAAATTTATCAAATATCATACAAACATTTTCACTTTATTTTTAAACTTAAGAATGTGTAAATTGCTTAACTGCATTCTATTGTTATAAATAATGTATTATCATAAAACAGTATCTTTAAAACAGTTGAGATATTTATCATAATATCAAATTTTTATATTAAAAAGTTTTAGATACCATTAATGTCTATTGCGTAGAGCAATTTCCTGGCTGCACTGTTGTACTATATCTAGATGTTCGTAGCAGCTTCGGATTCTTGTAATAGCTAGGCTGTTTATCATTGTACTAAACATTTGGCTGGGATTAGAGACAGGGTATACCAGGTTGCGATCAATAACCTAGTTGAGCTTTTGCATTCTGTTCTGTTGTGATGATAAGCTATTGTCTTAGACCAAAGTAAATGATTGCTACTTCATATGTAAATAAATAAACGTTGTGTACGTTTTTCATTCAGGCTTTGTTTTCTAGCTGGTTCAGTTGAGATTTATCACGATTAAGGCGCGACAGAAAAGGGTGGAATTTATTGTTTATTTAACAGCGTAGTAAACACGGCGTTGTTTGTAACATCACTGAAATAATTAAGATCGATGGTTGAAGAGGTGAGAGTGAAAGTGAGAGCGGAAAGAGTCTTTCTACAATTCACCAGGGTATACAGACATCGACAGCAAACTCCCATTACGTTGTTTCAATGAAAACTTAAGATTTTTGAGACAGTACATAATAGATGTACTGAGGTTTAATAGAAAGTACTGCAAATGGCGAAATTACGAATAATATATGAAGGGGTGAAAATGATATAGCCCTAAGCCACAAAGACAAAACTTTACAGGACAGCTTATTGAAAGTTGAGAGCCCAATGCTATTGGGTGCGGTATCATAATTTCTTCAGCGTGTATTTCTATATTTTTTTAATAAATTGTATAATATTTTAATAATAGTTTCGCCATATGTGTAAGAAACTTTCTTGGGGAGATCATGTTGATAATGTTACGGGTAAAGTATGGAGGGCACTTCACTTTATTATGAGAATCTTGAGAAAGGCTAGCCCCAAATCGAGGGAAATAGCATATCTAACGTTAGTGCGACCGTTAATGGAATACGGAACTACGTGTTGGGATCCCTATAGAATATACCAGATAAATTCCTTAGAAAGAATCCAGTATAGGGCAGCGAAATTTGTTAAAGGTAAAAGAGAAGATGGAAACGATACGATAAAAGAACTTAAATGGGAAACTTTGGAAAACAGACGTAGGAAAACTAGAATAACATCATTGTATAGAGCACATCTAGGTCAGAAAGCATGGGTAGACATAACGGCTCGGTTAGAAAAGCCAACGTACTATGGTAGGAACGATCATGATTTTAAAATCAAATGTAGGAAACAGAAAACGGATGTAGGTAAATTCTCATTTTTAAATAGAACTATAAATGATTGGAATGACCTACCTGCAGCGGTCTTTGAGGGCTGTCCTTCCTTAAGGAGATTCAAGAATAATTTAAAAAGTTGTATATAAAGTGAAAATTAAAATTAAGGTGACATTCAACATTTAATTTTTTAAGGTGACATGTATTTATCTAGGCTGACGAGTTTACTTCCTTGGTTTGAATTGTAAATTATTTAAAAATAGCGTGTAAGAGGGCCTTAGACTAGAAATGTTTAGTTTAAATGTAGTTCTGTTTATAAGTATGCATAAGGATGTAATTATTTGACTTATTTGAACTGTTGTATCAGTGAAGCGAGGTGAGTCAGTGAAGTTATGGTTTTACAGTGCAGTGAACAGTTCCGATCAGTGATAATTTATAGCGCCAATGAAATGTGTTCTATAGTGTCAGTGAAATGTGTTACAGAGTGTCAGTGAAATGTGTGCTAAAGTGTCAGTGAAATGCGTCATAGTGCCACTACAGGGAATGAGATGAGAGTAAAGTGAAAGACTATTGAAACTTATGTAGGACCTATAGATAATTATGTAGGTTGTATTGTAAAATTAGGTATTTTATTTTATGTATTATTATTATTGTGTTAAATTGTATTGTGTATTATTATTGTATTGTGTGTAAAATTGTATATGTGTTGTAAAATTGTATTGTGTATTGTAAATTTTATTGTGTATGGGTTATCATTTTATTGTGTATTGTTAATATTGTATATACCACTGCCACCGGGTGCTTGCCCACTTGCAGTGTAAATAAATACATACATACAAATGAACTTGTGCAAAAAACAGTTTTTGGTAAAAGTGTGGCTGTGGACTGTCTCATTCTTACCTCTTTATATAGTTACTAACTTATATTTGAGCTGAGACATTATTCTCCTGCCTTTTTTGCTTCATGTAATTAGGTCTTACACATTGTACATAAGAGTTCGAACACATATGGGTACAGTTTCTTATTGACGAGAATATTATTAATACACTTCATTATTCTCAAGTAACAGAATTATTTACTGTTCCAGAAAATTCTTTAACATTTTAATTTAAACTATTCTTAATTCTTTTTAATGCTTTTGTTATTTTCTAGATTTCACAGTCATATTCATTACTTCCCATAAAGACGCTGAAGTATTTTGTTGAATTCATTATGCATTTGCACACAAAATAACAGCAAAATATATAGTTTTGAATCATATTTTAAAAAGTGTGTTCGAAGTAACGCATTCAGATATGTTAAAACTTCACTGTTGAAACATAGTTTCTAATTTTCATGGGCGCATTCTCTGTAGTGTTGTAAATTGTGAATTGCAATGAATATTTCTTTAATTCCCTATCAGTTTAAAGGTTAGCGCTCTTATGTTATTCAATTACTACTACAGTCTGTAGTGTATTCAAGTAACATAAGCCTTAGTGTTACTCAGTCACTATATTTTTTACTGTATTTAATTTTAAACGGCAAGGTAGTGGCGTTAAATTGTCAGCGGTGTATGTTACATGGTTCTGACTAAATGCGTATTGGAGATAAATTAGTGATTTAAATGGAAATTTGCTAGGATGAGGCATCAAATCACTGTAGATTTCCAAGTCTATGAGGTGATGTACAATAACCTGTGTAATTTCAATTGGGTTTAGGGAATGTAAACTAAATTAACCTAATTGCATGACCCGATTAGATAAGCTCGAACTGATTCCGGCAGACAACTGCCAGACTGATGTTCACAGATCGGAAACTGGAATTAAGGGTTACAATTGCGCTTTGGCTTGGAAAATCCAATAGTCTTTTATTCAATTTGTTTTATCGTGAGAGCGATAAATTGTAACTAAGTATTGGAACAATTGGTATACCTGGCGACCTCTCTACTTATTAAAACATCGCACATTTATATTACGTAATTTAAGCTCAGTAGTGGTTTCCCTGATAATACAAATATCAATAGTAAATGGTGTGCCAAAATATTATGATTTACAAATTTAATAAAAATCTTCATAACAACTGAATTTCAAAACAATTCTTCTGATATGTGTTTAGTCTAAATTTATTTACCATTTTTCTGTCTTATACATATGAAGACTGGACGTAAATAAATATGCAAGTACCAATATCTTTGAAAACTAGTTCTTTTAGAAAAGAGAATCTATAACCCTGCCTCAACCCACTAAGAAAAAAAGTCCCATTGTAAATTTATTTAGAGCCTAACTTCTCCCACTTACTTATAAATGGCTTTTAAGGAACCCGGAGGTTCATTTCCGCCCTCACACAAGCCCGCCATCGGTCCTATCCTGTGCAAGATTAATCCAGTCTCTATCATCATATCCCATCTCCCTCAAATCCATTTTAATATTATCCTCCCATCTACGTCTCGGCCTCCCCAAATATCTTTTTTTTCCTCCAGTCCCCCCAACTAACATTCTATATGCATTTCTGGATTCGTCTATACGTGCTACATGCCTTGTCCATCTCAAACGTCTGGATTTTACGTTCTCGATTATGTCAGGTGAAGAATACAATGCGTACAGTTCTGCGTTGTGTAACTTTCTCAATTCTCCTATAACTTCATCCCTCTTAGCCCCAAATATTTTCATAAGAACCTTATTCTCAAACATCCTTAATCTCTGTTCCTCTCTCAAAGTGAGAGTCCAAGTTTCACAACCATACAGAACAACCGATAATATAACTGTTTTATAAATTCTAACTTTCAGATTTTTTGACAGCAGACTAGATGACAAAAGGTTCTCAACGGAATAATAACAGGCATTTCCCTTATTTATTCTGCGTTTAATTTTCTCTCGAGTGTCATTTATATTTGTTACTTTTGCTCCAAGGATTTGAATTTTTCTACCTCTTCGAAGGTTAAATATTCAATTTTTATATTTCCATTTCGTACAATATTCTGGTTACGAGACATAATCATTTTTTTATTGGGTTATTTTACGACGCTGTATCAACATCTAGGTTATTTAGCGTCTGAATGAAATTAAGGTGATAATGCCGGTGAAATGAGTCCGGGGTCCAGCACCGAAAGTTACCCAGCATTTGCTCCTATTGAGGGAAAACCCCGGAAAAAACCTCAACCAGGTAACTTGCCCCGACCGGGATTCGAACCCGGGTCACCTGGTTTCGCTGCCAGACACGCTGACCGTTACTCCACAGGTGTGGACGAGACATAATCATATACTTTGCCTTTTCGGGATATACTTCCAAACCTATCGCTTTACTTGCTTCAAGTATAATTTCCCTGTTTTCCCTAATCATTTTTGGATTTTCTCATAACATATTCACGTCATCCTTAAGGCCTTATCTCTACCAGGTTAAATAAATATATATACTATACTACGATTTTTACTTAAAAAATATAACTAAATTTCATCAAGTAAATATGAAAAATATAACAGTAGAAAACAATCTGCAAATGGGTATATAAGTAAAGTCATATTGGACAATGACCATTCGGACCTTGCTTAATGAAGTGAATCAATGAAATGAGAGACAGTAAAATAAAAGATGTAAGAGGATGTATGTGTGTGTGTCACAAAACGACATACAGTTAATTGGCCATATTCTTTTTTCTGTTTTTGTTTTTATTATGCAGTAGAAATTGTACTAAGTCTAAAATAAACATTGAGAACGATAATACTCAAATTTTCAGACCATTACACAAGTAATTTTAAAATATTTTTCTACTAACGGGCACAAAAGTGAGTCACTTTAATATTCGACCACTTCATTTGTTTACCTGAGCATGTAGTTGTGCCTCAGTAGGCACAGTGTTTCTATGCTTGCTGTTCTGCATGCATGTGTTCTGAAGCATCTGCCGCTACAGTGTGGGGCGTAAAGGTAGGATTATAGTATATTAAAAACAGAAATACCTGCAGAAAATACTAATATTGAACATATTTACCTACTTTCGTGAATATGAGCTTGTTTTATACAAAAACGACCATTTTCCTTCTACTACAGAACATCTTAATAACACTTTCAATAGCTCGTTAATGCTATTCTTTCTTATCTTAGAATGTAACAAGAGTGGAAATACACATCTTACAAGCGTCCTCATTAATATGATTTTGGCACCTGAGAGTTAAGCACAGGGGTATGAAAATCTTAAGTCGTCAGTACATCATATTATATTTATTTAGTAGATTTATTTCTACTGGCAGAGTTAAGGCCATAAAACATTCTCGTCAACTCAACCAGTATAAGAACAATATAAATTAATAATAATAATAATAATAATAATAATAATAATAAAATGAAAAGTTTAGTTACATGTAATTCTAAGAATGAAACAATTACAGTAATGTGAATCGAAGTAATGGTTAAAATAATAAAGAAAATTAGCAATGATACTAAGGATATATCTCGACATAAACCTTCAATACCGACAAAATGTTAGAAAATAAGACTTAAGGCAAATTTATAGTTTTACTGTAGTTCTATTATGACTTATATTGCACCGAGACACAAGTTCGTAATACTAAATGTATACTGAAGTTTTTCGTTTTAATAACTTATTAGAGACTGAAATTTGTAAAAAAAAAAAAAGTGGCTTAAGCCGCATTGATCATACAACAAAGAATTATGGAAATAAAAATTAATAAAAATTTTACTTCATACGCTAATTCTTAGACATCCTACGGCTTTGTAGAAACTGTAATCAGAGACATGGTTTTCTTACTGCTTCTAGTAGAGATTACAAGGCAACTTTTGTACATCCTCACGCTTTGAATTTCGGAATTTTTTTTTGGATACGTCCTACTGTATATCTATACTTGTTTTTTTTTTTTTAAGATGGGACATGACAGGAGCGTTGCGATCGGAAAAACAACTGAATGTCACATAGCGTGGTAGATCTGTTGCTATGGTAACAACGGTTGAGTTGCCAAACTTACCGTTCCCATATGGCGAGTGCTTAATAGCTGTCTTGGTGACATTTATTGTGCACGCAATGTTAGCATTGGTACGTTTCGTCTTTGATTCTCTGTCGATTTTTGTAGTGTTTTCTTAACTTCGCGTCAATTGTCAATGAATGTTATAACGTCAGCTATCTTAACGTCAATTGCTAGCTTCCATCAGCTGACAGCGTTGTAGTCCATACTGGCAACATAGCACTGTAGTTCCAAGCTCGGCTGCTTAACTGTCATGTCCCATATTTAAAAAAAATAACAAGTATAGCGTGTAGCCGTATACAGGTACAGTAGGCCTATATATTTGTTGCTTGCAGACTATACTTCATATGTTATTAAACTGACCTTTGAAATGACCTTAAAATTCAAAATATATCAATAAAACTGAATTCATTATGTTTGATGAACTCAGTGAAAAGAATAAAATTAATTTACATACACCTGTTACATACAAATTTAAAATGCAATTATTCCGTAAAGTTCATGTAACACTGTTGTTCGTGCACTTACCCCACGGACAAAGGATAGTTAGGTTTAGATGCATAGCAAACAAACATGCAGTGCGCACAGGGTTGTCTTTCAGTGGAGATCACTTACTGTTAGTCTGACATTCAGAATTGTGTACAATGGAGCGTCATAAGGAGCTCAGTCCCGATTTAAAGAAAGTTATTGTTCGCCTGTCTCTGAAAGGCTATTCCTATAGAAAAATAGGTAAAGTAATGCATGAAACACATTCTACAGTACAACACATTATAATAAAATGTCGAAATTATGGAACTTGGAATAACTTGGCAAGAAAAACCAAACAAAAATTGCTAAATGCATGTGACTAGAGATTCATAGTTAATCAAATTCTCAAAAATCCAAGAATAATAATTGTGCCAGAAATTCGAGTCATGATTGAAGAGTCTTCAAACAAGAAGTTCACTAATCAAACGATCCGGCGTGTGTTGTGGAAAAATGGTTACCATGGCAGAAGACAACGAAACAGGCCGTACATTAGTGAGACAAACCGAGCTCGAAGATTAAACTTTGATAAAGAACATGTTGGTAAGGATGAGGAATTTTGGAACAGCGTGATTTGGTCAGATGAGACGGAGGTAAATCTTTATAGTTCCGATGGCATTCATAGGATATGAAGAAAGCCCAACACAGATAACGACAGAAACAATGCATTACCTACAGTGAAATACGAGGGTGGATGCATACTATTGTGGGGATGTATGTCTGCAAATGTTGTGGGGGAATATTGAGTTTAAGGATGGGATTATGGATAAGCATGTGTACAATAATTTTTAAGGTCAAATGTTAGGCAGAGTGCACAGAAATGGGGATGCCACTTGTGTATACTGTATGTTCCAACAAGACAATGACAGTAAACAGACTGCTCGAATCAATAAGGATTGGCTCATATGGAACATATCCAAACAACTGCGGATACCTCCTCAATCACCAGGCTTAAATCTCATCGAACATTTATTAAAAATTTTGAAAAGGAATGTGAGAAAGCAGACGTTTATAACCAAAGAGAATTTCAAACATGTAGTGAGAGAAAATGGGCTAAAATCAAACCAGAACAGAGTAAAAACTTGGTAAAATCAATGAGAAGGAGATGACAAGCAGTAATAAAGTCGAAAGGTTGTGCTAAAAGATATTAATTGTTTTTCAAAAGTGTAAACAAACTGTACAAAGAAGACTGTTCCATAGAAATTGGACATGTTTTTTATTTATTTTGTTTTGTTTAATATATATAGGAGCTTATATTTAATTTCTTGACTTTAATATATTCCAAAGTCAAATGCAATAGTTCTCTCATTTGAAAATAAATTTAAAGTATAATATAATTATTTTATAAGACAAATTAGCGTTTTATTTGCAAATATAACTGTAAAAACAACACTGTTATACTATATATTCTTCATAGACAAGAGTACTTACTTGTAAGTAGGCAAAATAAACTAAAGTGTATTTCCCGCCTGCGATCACGCCCCGATAGTAAATGATCATTGTCATTCGTGCAAAACGTTTAAAATTTACTAGTGAATAAGTACGAATCTCCTTTTAAGTCAAGTGCACAGCGAATTGTAAGAAGAATATTAAGTTCAGAATCATATTTGTAGCAGCGCATGATCTTGTGCGTAAATATTCGCTCCTGGTCTGAATTATTCTCTTAGAATATGTCGCGTGAATATGTGAATGCAGGCAAAGCCATTCTTGTTAAGATTTATGAGTCTCTTAATGGAACGTTTATATGACAATAAAATCTTAAATATGTTTTTATGTGGAACTGGCTATAACAGCACAGACGTAGTTGATTCATGAAACAACGTAATAATATTTACGAGATAGGAATATCTGTAAATTATCGTTTCAGACACAGTGTTAACGAGACGGTGCCCTCCAATTTCATTCCAACTTCGCGACAATAAAACACGTTTATATAGATTACTGTGTTTACATTTTATTTCAGTTAATGTTCCTGGCTAAAGAGATAATTCAGTATTCATGAGACTATGATTGTGATATCTTTACTGCTGTGGCAACGATGATGACAAATGTTTTATAACTTTCCCGCAGTTTCTTCGTGTTGTACACAGCATTGTATGGCTGTTTCATCAGACATTATTAGATTAGTCATTTTGTGTATTTTCGATATGCCAAACATACAGAGTGTTTCCGAAGTGGTGTTACAAGCTTTCAGGGATGATGGCGAAGGGCACATGTATCAATTTGAGATAAGAAACCATGGTCCGGAAATGACAGAGTCGAAAGTTTTTTTTTTTTTCAATTCAATGCAGTGGCACTTGACTAAAGTCATTGGCCGTACAATGGCGATAAAAACTAAAAGGAAAGAAAACTAAATAAAGTGAACAATGTGCAAGTGAAACTATGAAGGATAGGATGTCAACACTGCATGTCGAAAGTTATAAGCAAAAATATCTGTATGGATATGGATTTGTAATTTGGCACCACGTGCCCTTCTTCCCATAACTTTTGGAACAGTCGTGGAAAAATGGTATGGGCCGGATGTCTCCTACGTGAGTACTTGTACCGATGTAATCTGTGAGCTTGTCTACTGTTCCCATTGGCTCATCCGTATTCGAAAATCAGGTCTGCTTATTCCGCTCTCGTGTACTCCTCCATTTCAGTAGGACTGATCGACTGGACACTGCAACTTATAATATTATTTTTGGTGTTTGGCTACAGCGCATTGCTGGCTCACCTACGGATACACACACGCACTCGGTCTGAATAGCAACGTTCCGTCACTTACACTGTAATAGGGTTTCCAGACTTGCTATAGGCTAAAAAATAACGGTACGTGTCAATTTCTAAATTTAATTTGCAAGAAAACAGTGCATTTTATTTAAAAACTGTAAAGGAATAAATAATTTCTTATCAACTTCTCTGATGATGAGAGTAAAAAATGAGAATGGTACGGATAGTACTTACCTAGCAGAGCAGTGTTAAGCTTTAGGGAAAAGAAAGTTTTTTTTTTCTGAGAAAAATATTCACTTGTGATTCATATCTTATTAGAATTTTTTGCTTTTTTCTATTCCAGGAATAATTGTTAAAATCTGCACATTTATATTATTCCCATTCTGTATATTTTGGCCAACACTTGACGGATTGCAGGCGTCTCTGATTGTGTGGGCAGCATGGCACAGGGTCACGATGAGACAACACAGGACAGCACGTGACAAGGGACAAACGTGTAGGCCTAGTTCTGTGGACGGAAGATACAGTAATTATCTTCCATTGTCCGTGTTGGGAATCGAAACACAGGCCGCTTGGATCGAAAGTACATAAGTTATCTACAAAGCTAAAGCGGTTGATTTCATTGGAAATGAAGGACTAAAATAGATCGGAAGGTTAATATGTAAATCTAGTGTTGATTATGATCAGGCTTCGAGACTTCGGACCCAATAGAGCAGTTCAGTGGGAAATCCGCATAACGACGTACTGAGTATAGTGGTAAAGCGTACAGTGGGTGGGGGTACTGTAGAATGAATGCCAACAAATACACAAAGGAAAACGCTCTGGACTTGAAGGTTCTGACGAATAATTTGGTTTTCATACAAATCTATTTTCAAACTGTGTCTGAAACTATTACACGGTTAGAAAAGTCAGAGCAAGAGATGTCGGAAGCCCTCAAATTAATTTAGAAAATGAAGCAGAGAATTCTTGATACATCAAGCACACCGGTTACTGAACGTGTAAAACAGAAGTGGAAATCAATTTTAAGTAAAATTAACGGATATGGAACATTGTGTAACATAAACAGCAAATTAGTGGACATAGTCACCCGAGAAAAAAGGACTGTCTCTTAGAGACTGCAATGATGTTAGGTTCTTTTCGTTTTGCTCCTATCACGTCATGCGAAGAAGAGCGCAGCTTTCTACAGTACAAACTTTGGCAGATAACCGAAAAAGATTTACGTTTGAGACACTGAGTAGTAGGTACATTGCAATTCATTACTGTTACTGCACTTTCTAGTAGGTACATTGAAATTCATTACTTTTACTGCACTTCCTAAAGACGACCAATAGGATAAATGAAAAAAATTAAAATTGCTACATGCTTATTTCTACCACTAACTGTGTATAATTAAACACAAATGCTTATAAAAGACAGGAGAATAAATGCTTTTCACATTCTTTTGACATTATCATTGTGTAATGTATATTATTTACTTTCAGAAAGTGAATATGTGTGTTTCCCCATATTACCGTACTCTACTCTAAATAGCAATATTGTTACCTCAACACATCTCTATCTACCTGCAGCGAGTCAACAACCTATACTGCATGCACAGTAAACTTATTGTATCGGGTCCAAAGTCTCGAAGGCTGATTATGATGATTAAGGTTATATAAGCGAATCTTACAAAAAATTGTATGTAAGAATGCATCTATTATTATCAGGCAGTACATCTCACTTGACGATATGTGTCACAGGAAGAACAATTTGTTTGTATGCATCTGAAGTCTGATTAGTGGATTATGTAGCTAATCGACGATGTATGCATTGGAGGGGGAAAGAAACTGGGCAACTACCCCATTATCTCCTGGCCTAGTTGCCTCATGAACGTCATGAGTGATGCCTAATTGGAGTTACGAGATTGAAACCTGTGTTCTAACAGTTGGCAAAACAACAAAAATAAACGCATCTATCATTATTCAGGTCTTGTTCAGGTGAAATCTGAATACAAGCATCCTAAGTAAAAAGGTTTGTTGGACATGTTTATGAATGCAGTCTGCTATCAACTGTGGAACTAACTCCAGAGCTCAATGCGCACGCACGTAAATTGTAGTTCCCCACACAGCCTGGGATATTTAGAAAAGGTGAATTATCAGAAGCGCTCTTTGTTATAAAATACTCCAATTTAAACGTTAGCTACGCGAGTTCGAATCCAAACGATATTTTGCACGCACGCTTGAGTAGGGCATTACAGTTAGCATTCAGCGACACTGACGGGACACGCCTGAGTTGTTTTCTTTTAGGTCCGCTACAAGGCAGGCAGAATAATGGATACCACAAGACAATCCCCTTTGTTACATAGATATATACGCTTGTCTCGTGTCGTAGATAGCGGGATGTGATCGATGTATCTCTGCTCAGAATGGGGCTTTTCGTAAATGTGTGTGTGGATCTAGTTTGATAAATGCTTCGTGTTTCGAAAGTCTCTACCCATATCTGAAGACCGGATTCACTTTTCCATCGAAATCCGCTTGTATACCGTTCTTTAAACGGTAGAATTAGGAGGCAGAGTTTTATTGCTGTAAGTTTATTTATATTACATTTTTTAAATATGTTGTATGACACATAAGAGCTGCGTTTTTGGTAGGCAAGTCAATAAGTTGTTGGGGAGGCAAATCATGGTTTTATGGCGATGTTTTAGGATTTATTTAAAATGAAAAATAATTTAATTTTTATTTAATAGAATATGAAATATTCGGAATAAAATTTCTAAGAAGGTGGGGTCTGTGACATTTATGTGAAAAATTTCAATATGCTAATATTTGGTAATATTATAGTGTAATGTATATTGCAAAATAATTCCGACAATGCAACCAAGTGTCCAACCCGGCGAAATACTTACGTCACGAAACATTATACCTGTCAAACTACGAGGCATACAATACAGGATGTGAGAATCGGGATAGATATATCCTTACTGTCATCATGTAGCAATAATAATAATAATAATAATAATAATAATAATAATAATAATAATTATTATTATTATTATTATTATTATTATTATTATTATTATTATAAAAATAATAATGTGTACTTGATATGACCATAGAATAAATATGGGAAATGCCTGTTATTATTCGGTTGAGAAGCTTTTATCATCCAGTCTGCCGTCAAAAAGTCTGAAAGTTAGAATTTATAAAGCAGTTATGTTACCGGTTGTTCTTTATGGTTGTGAAACTTGGACTCTCACTTTGAGAGAGGAACATAGGTTAAGGGTGTTTAAGAATAAGGTGCTTAGGAAAATATTTGGGGCTAAGAGGGATGAAGTGACAGGAGAATGGAGAAAGTTACACAACACAGAACTGCACGCATTGTATTCTTCACCTGATATAATTAGGAACATTAAATCCAGACGTTTGATATGGGCAGGGCATGTAGCACGTATGGGCGAATCCAGAAATGCATATAGAGTGTAGTTGGGAGGCCGGAGGGAAAAAGACCTTTAGGGAGGCCGAGACGGAGATGGGAGTATAATATTAAAATGGATTTGAGGGAGGTGGGATATGATGATAGAGAATGGATTAATATTGCTCAGGATAGAGACCAATGGCGGGCTTATGTGAGGGCGGCAATGAACCTCCGGGTTCCTTAAAAGAAAGTAAGTAAGTATGTAAGTGATATGACCATTGCATACAGCTTGAGTGAATTTGTAAGGACAGTATAATCACCATGCCAAATTTCCTCTCTATCCGAAAGAAAGGAAAAAAGTATAAAGGACGAACTGTGTTTAGTGACAGTGACGACGAAAGTGTCACATATAATGCTTATTTATGGATATTAATTATGAGTGTGCCATTTTCGCGTTGATACGTAAACAGTAATAATATGCTCACTAAGGCAAATTCGTGAACATCATTGCTAAAATTTGCCTATCATGAAATATACAGAGGATTCCGCTTAATAGGACCACGTTGGGATCATTCGTTTTGGTCCAATAAAGATGCGTATTAGGACCAAACTTAGAGGGACAAATACAGTACATGTCAATATATGTATCTATTCCGGTTAAGAGAACCAGCCGCATTATTAGACCAAAAGCATGGTCCCATATTCGTTTCTATTAAGCGAAATTTACTGTATAAGTTACAGTGAACACTTTTCGCATGCATCATTAATAAAAACAAGATTGTGGAAATAATGCAGAATTTTATTGGCACTGTTATGATAGTTTAAAACTCGTATTGGATATTTAATTAAATTATTCAAAGAAAGATAGTAATCGCAGAAATTCGCTTAGGATTGGTACTGGAATAAGATGCAGTGGATCAGAGAAGAATTTCTTTAAGAGATGTACAAATTGACAGCATGACACTTAAACAGCTCCTTTAATGAAGACCACTTCCACTACCCATCCCTTATAGTGGACGGACCCAAAGCATTTCACTGCAGCCTGAGGCTATTATGCTTATCAACAGGTAGTGCGTTTTCGATCCCAAACGTACAGCGGATCGAGTAGCTTCTGGTAGCTACATCTATTACGTCACGTAGATTCATAAGCAAGGTAGAATTGCAAGCAGGTACGCATGAGGTCATTAAATAATAATGATGTAATGTATTATAAATATGCCCCTGTAACGTCATATGGCGTAGAATAAACATTATCTTAGTTTAAACAAATTTTATGTGATGCTCGTAAAAGATTTCCATTTCATAATCTTAAAATATGTTTTCGTTCACTGCAATGGGGTAGGTTTTGATAAACGTATTATTTGTATATACTGTGTAAAATGAAATATTGATAATTTGTATATTGGCTTTTGTTATTATATTGTCCTTGTAACGTCATGTGACTTAGGAAGAACATTTTCTTAGTTTAAACAAGTTTTTACTGGCAGTTATAGTAAAAGATATGAATTTCATAATCTCAGAATATATGTTTTGTTCACCGTAACGGAGTTCATTTCGTTAAAATATTAATTCATTTTATATATTATATATAGAGTATTTACAGTTAATGTGTATCATGTTTACAATTGTTCTTTAATATATATTGTATATATTCGTACTAGTTCAGTAGTATTATCGATCTAATTTTATTTTGTGTAATATGTAGCACTAATATTTTGTACAGAGCTAGTTTCACAGTGTTAGTGCCTTTATATGGTCAAACAGTAGCTGGACAGACCATTTCAATTTAGTAGGAAACCCCCTTACAGTTGTCATGCTCAATTATTATTGTGTACCGAAGCTAGGTTATACCTTTCGTAGCGTCCTGACGTAAGCATTTAGGGTCAGAGATTGAACTCTAAAACTCCAAACCGATAACTTTCCTAACTTGTTTGGGAACGAAAATGCGCTGCCTGCTTATCAATCCTGTTCTGTGAATGATATTTGTCACCAAACGGTCGCGCTCTTATACGTATACAACACTCTGCAACGCGAACTTAATTCAAGCTATGGTAATGTTGAGAATGACGTATGAAGAAGTGATGTCGAAATGAATCCGAAGTACAATTCTGAAAGTTGTCCAGCAATACTGTGTCAATTGAGTAAGGGAAAAGCTCGGGGAAGAAACCCAACTACGCAACTTGTTCCTACTAGAATTTGAACCCGGGCGCGCTTGTTTTAAACATTACTTCACAGCGGCGCATCACGAAGATTATTTCGAAGCGAGACCTTGGTGTCCGAGAGGAGTTAATTTATATGTAGAACATTTTTAATAATTTGGTGATGGTGCTGGTGCTATTGGTCATACTTTTCAAGTGTAGTAGCTATAACATATGGAAGAAGTGGAAGGGAACATATTTATTTTGAGAAAACTATATCACGAGGCGCGTCCATAAAGTAACTTTCCCACTCGTCCTACACCTAGCAAACCATATGTTGCGCGAAGCGACTGCGTGTACGTGATAGTGTAATGTCCTGGCATGGCGCATGCGCTAGCGGAACTTCCCGAGTGCTCTCAGTAGCTTCGCTGCATTGGTTGAAAATGGACGCTCCTATTCCAGCTCCCACCGGCTGTGAAGTGCGGTCAGAGATAAAGTTTTTGAATGCACAGGGCATAGCGCCGATTGAAATTGATCGTCAGCTGTGCCAGGTCTATGGGCCTAACGTCATGAGCAAGCAGATGGTGCGTTGCTCCACAAGGTCGTCTGTGATGATGGTTGGTCTCCCACTGCGCTCCTCGTCATGCACATTTTGGCGTCCTGCTGAAAATTGTCTACAGCAGCAACGCACCATCTGCTTGCCCGTATATCAAGGTGTTGAGGAGATAGAGGATATCTCAGATTGAAGACGGATTGAAAACGTTTACTTTTCTTTCTATTATAAACATACAGTGCCATTTTTAAACACTAAATCCTGAAGGAGTATTTGAAAGGTGTGTTCTTAACTAATGATAATGATGAGGGTACATTATTCACTGTAAGCAATGTTCGTAAATATGATCATATTACCCCATCCCTGGAAGCAATAGGTTGGCTTAAACTAGATAAGAAAAGAAATTTACATTCACTTCTCTTTCTCTTCGAAATCTTGAACTCTTCTATTCCTTCGTACCTGTCGTCTCGCTTCACTTATCTTTCTTCCCACCACAATCTGAACACACGCTCTCGTCATGAAACAATACTAACAATACCATCCCATCGCACCTCCTCATACTCATCTTCTTTCACAATAGCCCTGCCAAGACTCTGGAATTCGCTACCTGCTAGCATCAGGGACTGTCGAAATAAAATTGAATTCAAACGAAAACTTACTAGGCACTTGGTCAGTAATTGATTACTTGTAAATAATTTCTTTAATCTATGACAAAACATTTCAATATTCAGTAATTTCATCACTATACAATTTTGTTATTCTAGATTTAATTTGTAATTCAGTAAATATAAAATATTCTTTGTTTCTCTATGATAAATTATCTAGCTTTAATTATTCAGGTAATCTTTTCGTACTTTGATTTTATTGTAATTGTAAATTTAATACTAACTGTAATATTATTTGTAATTGTAATTGTAAATTTAATACTAATTGTAATTTTATTGTTGATATTGTAGTTGGAATCTCCTGGTAGATGGGCAGAGAAGGCCTGACGGCCTTATCTCTACCAGGTTAAATAAATAAATACTAATACTATAAAAGTAAAACATAACCAAGAGAATATTTCAGCAAGGAAAAATATATATTATGTCGACTCACCTCAGTCTAGTCCGAAATGAAATTCCTGAAAGAAATCGGAGACTACATACTAGACCGGAGAAAATACAAATTTAAACGGAAAACTAGTACCTGCAGCAGAATAATAAATTCATGTGACAGCACAGGAAGAACTGGCTGCAACATGTTAATCGAGAGGAAATAACCAGGATATTAAGCGTGTCCTGTGATAAAACACACAAGGATAAACCTTTGGAAAAAAAATCGAAAATGAAGGTAATATCAAGCCTAACAAGAAATATTATTAGGATAATTTTTACAACGTGTTTTTAGAATATTATTGTGTCTGTTTGTGAGATTACCAAAACTGACATTAGACCCGAGATTCCAGTGTTTAAATCACGCCTAGGATGACGGATTTTCAGTGGTGGTAATAATTAGTAACATCATTTATTTCGGAACGGAAAATAAAAGCGAGAGGTCTGTGTAGTAAATTTATAGTACGTAAAGAACTCTGTCCGGAAATAGGAAACGTTTCTCATGCTTTCTTATCTGTTTTCATGCAATTAAAATTCAATTATTATATTCATCTTCCTTGTCGTTATCCCATCGACGAATGTAATACATTGTGTTAGGTTCCCGAACCTGAAAAATGGTATTTAATCCTCCGGACTAACATAGTTGAATGTCTAAATACCCTTATGTCAAAGCACTAGCTACCATTCAGCATTAATTACGGCAAACGTCCCTTAAAGGATAAGGAACATGATGATTAAGGGAAGAAGAAGTTACGCATAATTCATCATCATCATCATCATCATCATCATCATCATGGACGTGAACAAGGCCATAGATCTGTTCCTCTCCATGCTATGGTATTCTGTCTACAAGCATTCTCATTGAGTGGTCTGGTCATTACTCAACTCTTTTATATGTTAATTTTATGGATTCTTAACGAATAGTCTGCCAAGATCCTTAGTATTACAATTTTATCCCAAGAGATTAATTCTGTAACCGTTACAATAGAGAAATATAACTCGTTGTTTCCTTTATTGTGGCTTTGTTATCAGCGCTAAGTATTTTATCCCCTAGGGAAAGAATTTACACTAGCCATTTTATAAGGGACTTAAGGATTCCAACAGCGTTTCTTCTTGTTAAACCAGAGAGATAATTCCATGCCTCTTCCTAGCTTTGCACTTAACATTTTTCGGTGTCTTAGCCAGTTGCTTTCACACTGAAGCTCTGAAGCCGAACTTTCAACGTAGAGAGTTAATCCCTTTAGGATCATCACCAAATTCTAAAACCATATGCGATGGAACTAATATGGTATAACACCGTGCTATTCGCATATGATCTCGTCTTGTTTTAATAAAATGAAGACTTCGAAATGTTACTGAGTAAAAAAGAAAGGAAAGTACTTAATATTAAATGTAGGTACTTTAATGTATTAACTTTGTGACTAATCTTACATATGATAGCGGGATTCATAATGAAATTGTCGGAACAATGAGCCATTAAACAGTACACACATTTTATATTGGCTGGTTTTCCATACTCTTCTGTAAAAAACATACACACACACACACACACACACACACACACACACACACACACACACACTGTTTCCAACATGCAACAGAGGGTCGATATTTATCAAAATATCAGTTTTAAAATAACCAGGGGCGTACACAAGAGAAGATTAACGGATTTGAATCCCCTCCTTTTTGAACTTAAAAAATACATTTCGATTTGAGTATTAGTTAACTTGAAACAGCTGAAACTTAATTCATCCTTGCTCCCAAAGGAGCTTAGTATGTATTTGCTGCTAAACAGTTATTTTACTGCTTAACAAAGAATTTTACTGTGACGCATATGTCGATGGCTCAGAACGAGACTGTTGCAACTAAAAAAATTCACTTTTTGAGTTATTACCATCATTTGAACACTTGAATTGAGAACTATGCTATGTGAAAGTGTTAAAACTCTAAAAATTCCCTAGTGGGACATAAATGTACATTGTTGTGCCATGATTCTCTGATTTGCCATATAGAGTGGAAAACTTTAAATGGCTCTACTGAAAAATCTCGTTCTGAGCCATCGATGTATACTTACTGGATTTAATGTTCTTAATTATGTCAGGTGAAGGATACAATGCGTGCAGCTCTGCGTTGTGTAACTTTCTCCATTCTCCTGTAACTTCGTCCCTCTTAGCCCCAAATATTTCCCTAAAAACCTTATTCTCAAAAACCCTCAATGTCTGTTCCTCTCTGAATGTGAGAGTCCAAATTTCACAGCCACACGGAACAACCGGTAATATAACTGTTTTATAAATTCTAACTTTCAGATTTTTTGACAGCAGACTAGATGACAAAAGCTTCTCAACCGAATAATAACACGCATTTCCCATACTTATTCTGCATTTAATTTCCTCCCGAGCGTCATTTATATTTGTTACTGTTGCTCCAAGATATTTGAATTTTTCCACCTCTTCGAAGGATAAATCTCCAATTTTTATATTTCCATTTTGTACAATATTCTGGTCACGAGTCATAATCATATACTTTGTCTTTTCGGGATTTACTTCCAAACCGATCGCTTTACTTGCTTCCAGTAAAATTCCCGTGTTTTCCCTAATCGTTTGTGGATTTTCTCCTAACATGTTCACGTCATCCGCATAGACAAGAAGCTGATGTAACCCGTTCAATTCCAAACCCTGCCTGTTATCCTGAACTTTCCTAATGGCATATTCTAAAGCGAAGTTAAAAAGTAAAGGTGATAGTGCATCTCCTTGCTTTAGCTCGCATTTTACTGCTTAAGAAAGAATTTTACTCTGATGCATATGTATGAATGGAAAATTTGAGGGCAAAGCTCTTTGTTTCAGTGAGTCATCTCTGTTGCCTGCTTGATAATTTAGATTTGCTTTTAACTCCACATTTTGTCCAACTGTATGGAAAATAACATGTAAATTCGCTAGTGAGTCCTCGAACGTTTCTCAGAGTTAGACTTGTCGGAAACATTTTTAAAACAACTTTTGTTATGTAATATTACACTAAAATCAATAATAAGGAAATATTTCTATTTATTTACTTCAGTCCTCTTTATAACCCCCTTAAAAAGTATTCTGAATGCCATATAGCCTAAAATCTAAGTGGGACCTAACTTATTTTCTTATTTTCGTAGAAATAGGTTCAGCCGTTATTGAGTGAAAAGGCAACAAACATGGGTACCGACATTACGTATATATGTTGTAAAATTATATATTCATATGTGTAAAAAAATTCTTTATTAAAAATGGATTACAAATGTATTCCGCGCGAGTACTGATGCCACAAATTATGACGCGAACACTGAAGGGTAAGTTCATTAAATTAACCTTTCATTTTCACGGACGAAACAGGACTCTTTTTTTTAGCATGTAACTTTGTCTTGTTTTATGCTAGCGATTCTTTTGTTTGAGTTTAATTGTGAGAAACCTAATGGTGTACGATGAATAGTAGATTTATTGTAGTCGCGTAGAAACTCGGGTCACCGTGATGTATTATTTAGAACAAGGAGGATGCTAGTTTCAAAGTCGTTCCAGCTGCAAGTAGTTTACATTTCTAACTTTAGACGTCAGTCGTTATGCTTTATACAAAGGTAGTGACGTACTAGACGTCGCGGACCATTAGAATTACGAGCATCTGCCATTTTGAACGTGTAAGACTGTCAACTAAATTTTCGAGGTGCTGCAACCACAACCTGTTACATTTAGGCGTGGAAAATGCTTAGGTATTCTCGCTTTAGTCTCCTTTCTTCAGGCTTAGAAAATGCCAAGCAGATTTAGATGAAATGTTGCATAGCATTAAGGGCACAAAAGACATTTGCATTTTGAAGAGATTTTAGAACAACATTCATCAGGATTACAGCCATGGTGCTTTCACATTTCTCTTCTAGAACTTAATTCCTAACATTATCACATGCTATATATTTAAAAAAATAAAGCGTTGAACAAAATAAAAGTTAAGTAATGGGATATCTGTTTTAAACAGATTCACTCTGGGGAATTAATATAAATTTTACTTGTGAATACAGCTTTAAATTGTGACGTAATTGCCGTATATTAACTATAAACCAGTAATCACATGTACCAAGTAATAGACACATTCGGTAGTGTCGATTACAATCAGAAATTAAATTTAAAAAACATTAAAAAATACATCTTGATTACACAACTTTTAACACTATATTACTTCGGAAAACGTATTATTTGTCTTTGTTGTGTTACATTTTATATCACCTTGTTAACATGTTTCAGCCTTTTTTACAATGTCAGTTTTTATTTCCACCTATGCTTATCTTATATATTTGGATTTATATTAACGTTTTCACTAGAAAACTTAACGAGGCCCAATTAGACAATAACCTAATCCAACAAGTTACTCAATTACTGAAAACATTTCTAAAACAGAATTACTTTAAATTCGACAATAAAATATACACCCAATCAACAGGATTAGCCATGGGTGACCCCCTCTCCGGATTTTTAGCTAACATATTCTTACTAGATCTAGAATACAAACACATAAACAACCTAAGCAAAAAATTCAACTTTAGTATTTACGCGAGATATGTCGACGATACATTAATACTATATGAAAACACTCAAAACATAGACAATCAAATATTAAATGAGTTCAACAAACTGCACCAAAATATAAAATTCACACTAGAACAAAGTAACAATAAAAATAGTCTCAATTTTCTAGACCTCAATATAACAATAGAACCCCCAATAATCACATTCAACTTACACAGAAAACAAACTTCAACCACACACTCCAAACAATCTACGCACCCCATTACACACAAAATCAGTAAATTCCGCTTTCTTATTGACAACCCCACTAAACAAAGATAATTATAACAAAGAACTAAATTACATAAAAAAACTAGCTAGAGAAAACGGATATGAAAACCAATTAATCAATAAATTAATACAAAAAAGAAAATTAAAACTAAATAAAAAAGACTCCACTACACTCCAACCCGAAAAAACAAAAAACAATGGCACAGTTTGTCTTTCTACGGGAAAATATCAAACAAACTCGGTAATTTAAAAAAAAAAACAAAACATCAACATAGCTCCCAGCACCAACAATAAACTAAACAATGTAATCCCGAACAAAACCAACAACAACGAACCATTACTAAACAGTGGCATGTACCAATTGAAATGTAAAAACTGCCCCAAAACATACATAGGTCAGACTCGACGTAACTTCAAAATTAGATACCGCGAACACACTTCCGATTTCATTTACAATAGGAACAAGTCCAAATTTGCACAGCACCTCATCGAGGAAAATCATGAATTAACAAATATAAATGACACATTAAAAATATTAAAAATCATAAATAACTCCACAATAGACACCGCGGAACAATTCCACATTATAAAAGAATTTGACTCAGGAAAACCCCTCCTCAACGAACAAATAGCCAATACAAATAACCCACTTTTTAACCTATTTAAATTATTCCCGCCAAAACAAACATATACAACAACCACACAGGTCCCACCAATACCCCCTCCACTTCCTATTCCAGATGACGTACATTAAGAAAATACTATAATTGAGCCCGCCATTCTAGTCTCAGCCATGCACCACACAGGAACACCCCGACATCAGCTATAATTGTAAGTATTTTTCCACGCATCAGCTTGATGCGAGATAAATTTCAACTTAACAAAACCATCTTAATTCAACCTATTAATATAATGTAAATTGTTTGCAGACACGCACGGCTGAACTAGATATACGGACCCAACAAAAATATCTTGTATTATATACGTCTAAGAACTTACATACAGCTAAAGCATCAATGATCTTCACAGTAGTCAACATGAACAACAAAAAATAATAAGCCTAAAAAAACTCCAAAATCTCCAACAACATACAATCCCATACTACAGATAATCAGTGAAAGTGCGTCAGAAAGACAGTGTTTTTTAACCAAGAAACAGTAATAACAACCAAATTTTACGACATAACAGGCTAACACAGCCAATCATAAATATGATAAAAGTGCCACAGTGTTTACAGTGTTTTATAGTGTATATTTTATTTGTTTATAGTTATGTGTCATATTGGTTTTAACATAATTTTCTATTTACCTATGTGTGCTTTCAAAAGAAAGACTTTTAACAAAATCACAACAAGCAACCCCACACTGTATCAAGTACATTTTATAGTAATTGTAGCTAAATTAAAAAACAATGATAGGTCACAAGCAAGTGAATAACCCTCCACATAATAAGAGGCTAGGTCTTTACAACACATACTGACATATATATCTGAAGATGATACACACTGCGTATCGAAAACGTTAATATAAATCCAAATATATAAGATAAGCATAGGTGGAAATAAAAACTGACATTGTAAAATATTAAGCTTATCGGCATCCCCAAAATGAAACTAATGTTTCAGCCTGCTATTGGCCATCATCAGAATTGGTTGTCGCTGTTCTTGGCGACTTTCGTTTTGTTTCTTGTGGGGGTGTGTTTGTATAGTGTAATGTGGAGTCAAAGACACAAAACACTTCCACATATATAGAACACATCACAAATGAAGAGTCCACTGCAGGAATGATGGATGTCACTTTTTTTGTCGAAAATGAACCAAGACTGTCAATGCATAGCTTAAGACATATAGGATGTACATAGAGAGTTATATGGCATTAACACTCATAGTCATTGTCCAGTACTGATCGGAAAATCACAGTCAAGCTTTGAGCGCTAAGCATTTCAAACTTTCAATTGCTTCTCCTGCAAAATGTATTCCAAATGACATCCATCATTCTTGTAGTGGACTCTTCAAATGCTAACCACACCTACAGACATATCAACACGGACATGGAAATTCTACAATCAAAAAGTCAGAAACACACTAGAACAATAGGAAATACACAGACACACAAAAACATATCAAAATGAAATTCACAACACACAACACAATTTCAGAACACAAACTCTTTGACTCCGCATTACACTACACAAACACATCCCCACAGGAAACAAAACAAAAGACGCCTAGACCAGCAACAACCAGTTCTGAAGATGGCCAATACAGGCCGAAACATGTTAACATGATAATATAAAATTTAACACAAGAAAGACAAATAATACGTTTTCCAAATAAAAAAATAGTTTTGTAAAATGAATTCGGCTTGGAATATAGTGAAATATACACCAAACTAAATGCTTCATTAAAAACTAAAATATTAATATTTATACGTTTATTATGTTTCAAAGGAAATTGTTTGAATACAATATTAATTGCTAATAATACCTTCTCTTGCTCGTAGCTAAAGCTTGTCGAATGTAACATTTATTTTGTTACACTTTCTGGAATTATAATTTGGGGTTAATTCATATCTTATTTTCATTCATATTAATTTTTAAATATATTTTTTACACATATCTTAATTTTTTCATTATATTATACTGCTCTTTTTTCCTTTTCCGTATGGCTATTTACTATGTTTAAATTCTTTCCTCCATTCCGCTTTAATATTTTTACATTTTTACTTCTATCTCTATTGCTGCTTCTCTTTTTGCATTTCCTTGTCTCTTTGCCATGGTATGTGCAAGAAGTATTGAACATGAGCAGTGCACACAACTTCGGGAAAGGAGTAAAAACCTATTTTAAAAAGGAATTTATATGTTTTTTGAAAGAAAAGAACCACAAGGGCTTATGCAAATGTGTTTCATTTGCAAGGACAAAATAAATCTGCATGTCTATGTCGGATTACCACCACTTCCCGGCGTGCTCTGCGGAATATTTAACTGAAAGAACGTTCTTTTACTTCGTTTCTTCTCTCTTCTTTTACTCTTTTATTCTACAGGATTCGGAAAGTAACGCAAATGGATATATATTGTATATAAAATAAAAGTGAACCCATTCCTTGAAACTTTTTAAAAGCTCGCATGGGACCGATGTGACTCTTTTTTGTTATATCTGCCTACTGCCGTTTTCTTAACTCGGTTTCCTGTTAGGAACTTGCAGAAGACAGCAACAGGGGAAATTTGCAGTTTCTGTAGTATGCTTCTTTCTTTTATATACTTTACCATTCCAGTGTCGTTTATTAGATAATGTATATAAGAACCACTTACATATATGTTCGTAATTGTAGTCATTCAAGTTTTAAAGTTAAAAAGAATAATAATAATAATTGAATTTTAACACAAGCTTATTACTTTTTTACCATTTGAAATAAAAATCGGGAACTGCATTTATACTATTAGATGCTACATATTCGCAATATTTTGAACTCTTAAGAAGAGTCAGAAGCTGCATTAATGACATTAATTGCTCAATATATAAGAAACTAGTTAACTGCAGGTAATAATCCAGTTCGGAAATGGAAATATTTATATATAGTCTTGGAGACTGGTTGTTTAGAAGACTGCAATATGTATTCCAATTTATTCGCTTATTAGCGAAAGAATGCTTAATACTAGGTAGTTTTCTGTGTACAGTTTGTCGTAAATTACCTCATAAGGGCAAAGGTGTTATCCTGTATTCTGAGTGCCCGAAGGCAAATTCCTGGATGTCATCAAAAGCAAATTTATCAATTTCAGAATACATTAATGGAATTAAAATGTCCAGCAATCTATCTGCGGTTAGATCTGTACCCGGCAGAAGTTTCAACACAACCCGTTGTTGCCGAGATGGAAACTCTTGTTCACGTGTTGGGATTCTGTCGAAAAACGGAGCTGCTGCGCAACAATCGACACTATAAGGCCAGGACCGGTATTGCTAATGTTCTCAAGCGTCGTGGATGGGAGGTACACGAGGAGATCAACTGCGTTTCATCCTTAGATTCGAACAGAAGAGCAGATATTGTAGCCATCCACTGGACTCAATCTAAGGGAATAGTTCTTGATCCTACAATCCGGTTTGAGAGGGATGCCCTGCAGGTGTAACATGTTGATAAGGAGAAGAAATCCATTTATGAGTCATGCATCCCTTACCTAACTGAAAAATATAACATTCCCACTAGTCAGTGGAGTGTTTCTGGTCTTTTGTTTGGTGCACGTGGCACACTTCCTAAATTCACACGTAATATTTTAAATGGACTCTGTCTCCGATTTTTTGAAATTCAAAAGTTTTGTTAAATATTCTTAAGGATTCAATCCAAATATTACATTACCATTTATATCAGGGTGTAAATACACATACAACCAAAAACCAAAAACTCAACACACTAGAACAATATGAAATATACAGACACACGAAAACATACCCTGATCAAATTCTCAACACACAGATCAATTTCAGAACACACACTGTTTGACACCACATTTCAACACTTTTAAACAATCGAACGCACCCACACAACAGGCAGCGAAGTTCGAGATGACGCCGAGATCTAGTAGGCTCTGAGGATGGTGTGAAGAAGCACCGAAACAGCTGTAAGCCGCACATGCTTACACAATTAACACGAGTAAGATTGCCATTTAATCAATTATTTATATTCAAGTGTTAAAAGTAGTGTACGAAAGATTCAACATGGATTAAATTTTTAGTTCAGATTTCCACTTTCCCCAGGTACCTATCAATTTTAAGTAATGAGGTAATTATATTATGCAATATAACCTTCGTGAGAGACGACTTTATTAGTTATGTATGTTATTAGTACATCAGTCCAACGTTTAGTGAAATGCACACTTGAACTGCAGAACGTCTAGTAAGGAACGCTGTGAGTTTTGCCACAGTGGTATTATGTAATTTCGATAACACTAAATAGCCTATTGTTACTTTTTCTGGTTTGTGTATATACACAGAAAAATTAGCCGTTCTTCTGATTATGTAGGGCTTTATTTTTTTCTGTTTACAGTAACGAAACATTAGTCAGAGTTTGCTTCCAAACTTGTTCTTGTTTGTGTAGCAATTAAAACTTCTGGATATTTTAAAACATACAAGTAAAAGTTCTTGTAAATGTGCATTTGTGTAAACTTAAGAGAACAACACTTTTTACTGGGTAAACGGTTTCATTCTTTGATGATACGATGCTTTTTCATTTCATAATTTCTAAACATGCTTCATTTGCACATTTTGATTTGTTTCAAGGCATTGGACAGTATAATGGGGGAATAAGATCAAGTGTATAGTTTTATTTACTTCACGAGAACAGCAATAGCTTATTTTGATTTTTAAGTTGAGAATGAAAGATGTTTATTTTTCGTTTTAAACGATAAACTTGTTTGCTTCATTTTCAAATTATGTAGATACAACTTAAATTTGCTTTCTGTTCATTCACCCACATAAAAATATCGAGCCCGCTGAATAAATTAAAATTTGCCATGAAAGAATGTAAATATTCGCAGCGAGTGATATTCTACACGCACTTCTCTTAATTCATATATTTTTTATCTCTAGTGGTACATTTCTTATAACTAACATGAATTTTATAAAACGATCAAAACGAATGATATCTGTCCACTATGCTTGTCGTTTATTGAATCAAGTTTGCTCTTTGCGTCTGCAGTATAATTGGAAATCTTTATTCACTTGCGTAGATGTACGTAATTTTTTAGAGATAATGCGTATTCGTGCTTGTATCCCTTCACCACCAGATCCACTGGACCGAGTGTATGAGTATGTTCCGTGAATGATTAACTGTTGCATCAGTGTTCCTCTACACATACGTGCAAACATTACAATGCCAATGCGAGTTATATTATGACCAAAGCTCGGAACTTGGGGACTTGTGTCGTGTGCATGAGTAAGGTTACAGGTACAACGTACACAAAGCTCACGCTGCAAGTGCTCAGGGACAGTCGTGTGTACTAAGAAAGTGGCCACAACTAATGACAGGAAGACGGACGAAGGAACTGTTATGTCGAAGCCAATGACATTCAGAGAATTAAAGGTAAACGGTCTGTTTGAGGAAATAGAAAATACGTGTTATTTCGAACGGGTATTATAGAAGTTTGAAAATACATTTTGTTTTAAATTTAAGATACAGAATTTCGTGGAGAATTCGGAGGAGATACATTATTTTTTTTCGAATGGAGAGTTTATATTTTGTAAGCTGTGCCACACACAAGCTAGAGGCTAGAAATGGAATTCATTGAAAGGCATTGCAGTCCCTCAAATTGTAGAAAAGTCTGTTCATAGCCATGGATCGAGACGTAGAGGGGCTTGCCCTAGTAGTGACACACTAATTGAAAACTATTTTCGAGAAAAATTTAGGATATACTTAGCTTTCTCAGATACGAGATCAGCTAGCAACTGCTGAAAATCAAACAGAAAACAGTAACAGTGAAAACATTCAGTATTTTAAGTCTGCTATCGAAAAATCTTCGAATGTAGATAGTCATACACTGTAATAAAATGTACACAGCAGAACAGTAAATTTGATATATTTCTCATGTTTATTTTTATTATATATATGCTATGAAATTACGTGTTTCAACCTACCATAATATTATCAATATGTTGTTGCAGCCAGAAACCACTTTTGTAGCAGACCTGACAGTACCTCCGTGCTGGAAGCGGGAGTTTGTTGACATTGAAGTCCGGTCGCTTAGTCACGTGCAAAGACACAAATCCCCAAGTTCCGAGCGTTGATTATGACTATTGAATCGTTACACTGTGAAATTTAGTTAAAGGGATACAGTATTACTAATTAGAAAGAAATTTAATTAACTTTTGACATATTAAAGAAAGAAATTTAGGCATTTAAAATAAACACAGATAATTTTCTCAAATCGCGCAAAGACTAATAATAAAAACAATAAAATCATACTAATGTAAATATTAAAGCTTTCAGTTCCCGAATTACCGGACTGTGTATACCAGAAATCATATTTTCACAATTTATTATTATAAGCAGCGCTATGAATTGCACGTTTTGTTGGTTTGGTGCAAGTATTCTAGTCATAGTGACTCTTAAATAACTGTTAAATATAATGGCTGCGATTACCTCACGTTTGTATTCATACTTCTAAATCATTGAGCATACTAGAGTGGAGAGATTTTGATGCGTTCAGTGAGTGATGTTGAAACATGCTCTTGCTGGTACTTCAGCTATAACATTGCAATATCAGTAAGAGTTATACAGGAAATATTTACACATTGTTCCTAACACGACATGTAAGATATTTCTTATATATATAATTTTTTTTTTTTCAAAATTTTGTGTTTATGTCCTGCTTACATATTACAGTAATTTATAATACATCAGGTTTGTTAATGACATCAGTAGGAAAAGGAAAACTGGAATAGTAAACTGTCCATGTTTAAAATGATGTAGATAGGAGCAAAAATTATGTTATTTTTCAAAAGAAGATCAAAATAATATTGCAGAAGCAATGGTTCCAATAGTTCTGTAGGTGAGATATTCGAGTGGGCAGAACTTAATATTCACAATTCTCCTTTGTTGCTCCTACACGCTTAAAATTGTTTTGGAAGTTCACAGGTCAAGGCACGTTTTTCTCCTATTGAATATTAGAATGAATTATAATTAATTCTTTTTTCGTTTTGCATCATCCAGATAAGAAAAAGAAACAAACTGAAGCTGACATTTGGAAAACATAGATATAAATTTATGAACAGCGATTAGAGACGCTATAAAGTATTTACTAAGGATTAATTATAGACGTGACACAGAGTTAATGTCTTAAATGTAATTATAATTGAAGTGAAGAGTAATATAAATTAGATATGTTGTGAAATATAAGAAATGTTGTATCATATTGAATACATAGAAAGTTTCAAATAAGTCAACTTTCATCTTTAGCATAGTTTACTTTCCGGATGTAGTTCTAATATAATTTATGGTATTCTGATCTGTGACATTGAAAGGAATAAGAAACTGCCTACTGAAGGATGCACTGGAAGGAATGATGCACGGGAGAAGAGTTCGGGCAGAAGATGATGTCAGATGATAGACGAAATTAAGATATATGGATCATATGAGGCGTTCAGAGAAAAAGTGGTGTAAGTCAAAATTGGGTAACGAGGTTTAAAGTAAAAATTCTGTAAAATACAGCGCAAAATAGCAGTTAATATACCCTTCGAGCTATCCTCTGACTACTAATAGTTTAAATACATTGAATATTAATTACTACTTTACGCTGTATTTTACAGAATGTTTACTTTAACACTCATTACTCATTTTTGACTTACACCGCTTCTGCTTTGAACGGCTCATATACGGATACAAAGAAAAGACAGGAAATAGGGGAGATTGGAGAAGGCTGGGTTTGCAGTGATAGACCTATCCTTGGGTAAAAAACTATGAATGAATGAATATGCTGCATATTATTATTTCAATAAATGGAGCACGTTATAAAAGAATTGATAATTGCGAAGGAGAGTTTAAAAACCACATTTTAATATTTAGGTTATGTGAGGCAAGAAATGAAATGGGGAAAATAATAGCTGTTAGTTTCTACGATTTTTCAGATTGAAAATGCTATTTAATAGATTACCTCTTTCTAAGAGAGAGAGAGAGAGAAAAAACTACATAATGTTTCACTGACCACACTGTTACTTACCAATTTCGGTATGAAAGCAAGGAAGATCTACCTGCCTGTTTGCTGCTCGTCTGAATTCCATGTACATGAACATATTCACCTGAAACAAATAGAGAGTATCGTAAAGTCAGATTGGAACATTGGGACAAAATATTTTTGTGGTAGTCTCTCAACCTGGCCACAAGTAGCCGTTAAAAGAAGAGGATACACAAATGCAGTTATCGTTTTCCATGACAGTGTTTCAAATGGAAGTTAATAATCTAAAAGGAAGCAAACTACGACAATAACAAAATATACAACGCTCATTGGCAGCGAATGTTTGTCTCACGACACTAGTATTTATGTAGGCCTATCTATTGTACAAAGCATTCCTATGCAGACCGGTCCCATTCCTTCTTCTTCTTCTTCTTCTTCTTCTTCTTCTTCTATCTTACAAAATCTGTTGGTGGGCGGCGGGCGGCGAGTGGCAATATGCCGCTTTCCTACGCAGATTGATCCCACTCCACCCTAAGGACGAGATTTTCCCACTACCGTTATACTGTACAGCTCACGGAACACGATTACTTGGGACCGGTTTGCAAAGGAACGCTCTGTACTTACTCTCGCGCGCCTTTGTTTAGGTACAGACAGCAGCCTCGTTCATTTTATTTTGAATATTGTCTATTCAGGATTATCGTAGTTAATTTTTTTTGTTGACGTGTTTCTCGAAGTTTAAATAGTACATTATGCAACGAGCCTATAATGAAGGTAATTAAGAAGTGAGTATGGATATTTATGAAACGAGCGCAAGAGAGTTTCATAATTTTCATACGAGCTTCTTAATTACCATTATAGGCGAGTTTCATACGACTTTTTATGCTCGATCCTATTTCTAACTTGATATTATTAATTTTATTTGTATTTGACATTGAGCAATGTTCCGTATGTTGTGAGATGTGCGCAGACGCGAAAGTATTGATTTTTTTCCGAGGAACAGATGTCCACATTGACCTTGCTAGGCCATAAGAACCTACAGAGATAACATTGAAATTAAGTTATACATTGAAAAACGAGATGACAAATTGAATTTATTTGAATATTATTTACAATTAACGCTAATTATTATAGTAACAGAACACAACCTTCAGCGACAGTATTGGATTTCCAGCCTCCGTGACTTTTCGCTAATTCTCTTTCGATTGCATATCCGAGAATAATCGATACTTGCGGTTTTATGACGGTAGAAAGCTGACCTGTCATTGGCTGAACAGTTGTAACCTGAGTCGTCATTGGCTGAAAGACCTGACCTTTAATGAGTAGGTGTACTTTAATGACATGCATTAAAGGTCTGCTACCAGGTGTATAATTACTACATTTCGGCATGGTCGAGCATAAATAATATTGAGAGAAAGTTATTGCTTCTGTTCTTGATGTATTACAGTAAACGGTATTGTATTATTTTGTTATCGAATATTACCGAACATTCATTGTGTGCTGCTAAATAGTCATTACTAGACAGCGCATTTTCGTCCCCAGACGTGCAGAGGATCGAGTAGTTTCGTCTGGTAGCTACATCTGTTACGTCACATGGTCGGTTAGTGCGTCTGGCCGCGAAACCAGGTTCGAATCCCGATCGGGACAAGTTACCTGGTTGGGTTTTTTTCCTGGGTTTTCCCTCAACCCAATTTGAGCAAATGCTGGGTAACTTTCGGTGCTGGACTCCGGACTCATTTCATCGGCATTATCACCTTCACCTGATTCAGACGCTAAATAATCTGAGATGTTGATACAGCGTCGTAAAATAACCTACTTAAAAAAACCCTCACGTGGATACGTAAGCAAGATCAAATTGCAAGCAGGTACGCATGGGGCCATTAAATAATAATGATGTAATGTATTATAAATATCCCCCAGTAACGGCATGTGACGTAGGAGGAACATTTTCTTAGCTTCAACAAAGTTTTACTGGCAGTTATAGTATAAGATAAGAATTTCATAATCTCAGAATATATATGTTTTTGTTCACCGTAACGGAGTTGATTTCGTTAAATAAATTAATTGAATATATTATATATAGAGTATTTACAGTTAATGTGTATGATGTTTACTATTATGTTCTATAATATATATAGTATACTAGCTCTAGCGGCGTTCTCGGGGCTTAACGGCAGCTTAACTCTCTTAAATATTGTTCAAAACTGAGTTCAATATCACAGAAGTCTATTACACACAAAAAAAAGAAAACAATAGCGTTGTAACTTTGTTTTGGCTGCTTGTGTTTAGAGTTGTAAATTTTAATAGCACAGCAATAAATGTAGGGTGAGGGACAAGAATTGGCAGAGAGGGTGTGAAAATCACCCAATGGGTATACTTATCATTCCAAAACCTGAATGAACACTTGCATACCACAAACAGGTCCATAGATGCACACAGTATTATTATAATTTGTATTATGGTTTTATATTCAAATTTATCAAATTTTGCTCGGCATTGTAGCCTATATATGATTGGCCATTCCTATGTTATGAAGTGGAAACAAAATGAGAACCACCACCAGAGCGTCCATTGTCGAAAAGGCGTTTTTGGTAACGACCGCTAGATGAAAATACAGTTGCAAGATACTATTTCATGTAATTTCATAAGGGTTATAACGTGACTTCTTTTGCACACGCTAGATGGCAGCATAGTGAAAATGATAAAAGTGGTTGTCTTGAAAGTCCATTAGGATATTCAATCTGTTGTATGCGATCAGGGATAAAACTCAAAATAAACTGTGCAGATAAACTTACTTTTATGAGCAAAGGAAATTTGTGACTGTTAAGAGGTTTAACTTTCTGATATCTTGTTGTTAGTACCCATGAAAGTCGTCTTGTGAGCTCAGTTGGCAGGGCGTTGGCTTACGACAATCGCGGACTCGAGTTCAAAACTCGGCGATGACGGGCTGTATTTACGGTGAACAGAGTCATAATAATAGGGCTTTTCTGTTTCTCCTCGGCATTCTACCAACACTCTCCACAATTTTCCTTTCCGACCGGAAAAATAGGGCACCGCTAGTGTTTACATAGTTTTACGTGGTTTTTCTAAAGATTAGTAGATGACAGTGGTGATAGATACTAGACAACTCATATCTGCGTTATGAGACAGAGGAGCTCCCCAGGTCATTGCTTTTTTGATGAGAACATGACTCATATAGTTCTGTGAGGTACAGGAGACTATCATCAGAGGTATGATATACTGTTTTGATGGATGGTGAGAATGCGTGATGTGGTGGATGGTATAGGCTCAGTAGGGCAGCACAACACAGATGCAGACAAAACTTAATGAAGCTGAAGTGCTTAGGGATGCATGTCCCACCCGATAAGTACCTGTACCTATATCTCGTCCCCTTGAAATATAAACGTGTCGCATGAATGCACGTACATCATTCTAATGTTGACATATTATCGTCTACAGTGAAATAAGGCACTCCTATAATTAAATCATTCTAATTTTATTGTAAACGTGGTATAACATGACAAAAATGA